>NC_058085.1:19753101-20053101 GCF_014858855.1 Bufo gargarizans
ATATCCTCGTACCTCGACTATATACCACCTGAACACCCTACAATAGTGAGGGGACACGACCACCGGCTCCCTACACTAGACACGGAGGGAGTCAGGGTCACCTGGGATCCAGCAAACAGAAAATCACAAATAAATGTACAGCACTTATCTTGTAGAAGACTGGAAAATGGGATCAGCATGCACACACACTCCAGGAAGTTGTATAAGACCCACACTAATGCATTATGGGGAGGAATTTAAAGGGATGCAATCAGTCCAACTACAAGACAGCTGAGAGAGGCTAACGAGATGAGGAACTAAAAACCAACACAAAGAAAGCTCAAGGAGGAGGTTCTGAAAGGCATCTGTCAGAGCTTCTCAGATGTCTGGTTGTGACATCCTGGCTCATTTGGGAGTTACACCAGTGGTTCGTGCCCGGAGGGTCCACACGTGGAGCTACACCATGGACAAGCCTGCCCGATCTCAGATGTTTGACCTCCTCCATCTTGTACGGAAGTGGCTGGAACCTGAGACTTCTACACCAGACCAGATTGTGGAGAAAGTAATGGTGGATCACTACTTTAGAGCCCTCCCAGCGGAGCTGCAACGGTGGGTCGGACATGGAGACCCCAAAACTGCGGATCAGCTCGTAAACCTGGTGGAAAGGTTCCTGTCGACTGAGGACTACCTCCGTGATGTCCCTACCACACCAACCCCAGTTCCGGTTGTTGGGGGTGTGTGGAAGGGTGCAAGAGGGAATAAGGCTCTAGTCTAGAGGTTGGGCGTGGGCATAAGACAGAGTCTCCCGGGCAGTCCAGACCCGGAGAGGTTTTCTCACCTAGAAGACCTGAGGTGACCCAGTGCTGGAGGTGCCGTGAGTGGGGACACATTGCTGCCTATTGCCCTCTGACCTCAGAGCCCATGGAGTGTGCCGGGAGCCGGAGACAGTCGCTGTATGCGGTGCCAGTGTGTGCGGCCTCCCCAGGACTAGAGACTGAGCCGTAGATGTGTACCCTGGTGATAAATGACTGCTCCGTCAGGGCTCTGTTGGACTCCGGTAGTCTGGTCACCTTAGTGCATGCCAGCTTCGTGGCTGGTAATTATGTGCCGGACAAAAGAGTAAGTGTGCTGTGCATCCATGGGGATGCAAAATCATACCTGGTGGCTTGCGTTAAGCTGGAGACTCCGGCTGAGACTGTATCCTATGAAGTCGGGGTTGTAAAAGTAAAAAGACTTATGCATGATATGATATTGGGCCGGGACTTCCCCTTGTTTTGGAAGTTGTGGGAGAAGAGAAACATTCCTGCAGAATCTGTGCCCTCTCCTTTAAATAATCATTGCTATGAGGGGCCCATTGTTTCCAATGGTTTAAAGGAAAAGACCATTGAAAACAATGGTGCCGATAAGGTGCAAAATGAAGATGTCATGGAAACTGAAATGTCTGATGAAAATATGGGGTTATATGACGTACCTGATAATGAAACTTTTCCATTACAGGTGTTAGCTGGTAAAGATGAAGCTTCCCCAACTGTGTTGGACTTAGGGGTGTCTCGGGGTAACTTTGGTACAGAGCAGTTGAGAGACCCCCCTCTCATGAGTGCTCACGAAAATGTTACCGTGATAGATGGTGTACCACAGGTACCAGAAGCTGACCAAAAATTTCTGCATTTTGCCATGAATGGAAACCTGCTGCATCGAGTTAATAAATGCAACAATGAAATGGAGCAGCTTCTGGTGCCAAAACCCTATAGACGTATGGTACTAGATCTCGCACATAACCACGTATTTGGGGTTCATTTGGGTGTTAGCAAAACACAGGAGAGGGTACTACAAAGCTTTTTCTGGCCTGGAGTATACAAGGAAGTGGAAATATACTGCGAGTCCTGCCCAACCTGCCAGATAAGTGCCCCGACCTCACATTTCTGGAGTCCCTTGGTGCCTCTTCCCATCATTGAGGTACCTTTTGAAAGAATTGCCATGGACTTGGTGGGTCCCATTGTTAGGTTCGCAGCCTAGATAGGAGCAGTATTTTGGATAGGGGTGCGTCCGATAGGTCCACTACTTGGATTCCCTTTATCTCCAAAAACACGGAATAAAGTAAGGAAATAAATCGCATTATTAGGCGACATTGGGGGATTCTGGGTGGCTGTCACAGTGAGATCTTAGAATTTAGATCCCCTCCCCTCTTTTCTTACTGCAGGTCCAGAAACTAGCGTGAACAACTTGTCAGAGCTGATATTGGACCTAGGTCCAAGTCCGTTCAGACTTCCTTACTATACATGGCAAGGGCAGCTTTCCCTGCCTTGGATGTATTGACTGCAAGTACATGGGCAAGGGTAGTGCCTTTGTCCACCCTATCACTGGAGTTTCATACCCGATTCGATTTCACCTCACATGCAATTCCAATTACGTTATTTATGTCTTGATTTGTCCGTGCAAATTACTATATGTGGGTGAAACATCGACGGATCTCAAAACGCGATTGAACAATCATAGATTGTCTATACGCAAAAAAAAAAAGGACCTCTCTGTTGCCAAACATTTTACGGAGCTTCAACACCGAAAAAGATCTTAAATGTTGGGCTATTGACCATATACCCATGCCAAGACGTGGGGGCAACAGGGTGTTGATCCTTAGAAAAAGGGACCTTTTTTGGATCTATACCCTCAATAGTTTGAGACCCAATGGGCTCAATGTGGATTACAATCCGGGGATATATGCTTAGAGGAGTAGTTTGCCCTACATTGTTGTCTATGCGATATGTGACTCTTCTCTGGTGTTACATAGTGTACATTCTAATACTGTATGGAGATCCTGCACTGTACAGTATTAGAACAAAGTTTTATGCAAATCCACCCCGATCAGGGAGGTGTAGAGAGAAGAGTAGCGAACCTAGGACTGAACCCTGATGAACTCCAACACGAGAGGGAGATAAGAAGAAGCAGAGCCAGCAAATGATACATTTAGGCTCCATTCACACATCTGCAACGTGTTTAGCGGATCCACAGAACCGCAAAACACAGACAGCGGCAATGTGCGTTCCTCATTTTGCGGACCGCGCATCGCCGGCACTATAGGATATGCCTATTCTTGTCCGCAATTGAGGACAAGAATAGGACATGTTCTATTTTTTTCGGGAACGGAATTGCGGACACGGAAGTGCGGGTCCGCAATTCCGTGTCCGGGCAGCACATCGTGCTGCCCCATGGGAATGAATGGGTCCGCAATTCTGTTCCTTAAAATGCGGAACAAAATTGCGGACATGTGAATGGACCCTAAAGGAGCAATCAGAGAGAAAGGAAGAGAACCAGGAGAGAGCAGTGTCCTTAAGGCCAATTATATGGAGCATGGTGAGAAGGAGTTTGTGGTCTACCGTATCAAATGCTGCAGAGAGATCAAGAAGAATCAGTAGAGAATAGTCGCCATTCCTGTTTGCTGTCAGGAGATCAGTAGACATTTTAGTAAAGGCAGTTTCTGTAGAGTGGAGAAAGGGAAAGGCAGAAGAGAGTAAAAGAGATGTTCCAGAAGTTTAGAAATGAAGGGAGGTTAGAAACAGGTTGGTAGTGAGCGGCACAGGTCGGGTCAAGATGTTTTTTTTTACTAGTGTGGTTATAACAAAGTGTTTGGAAGAGGATGGGAAGCGAGAGAGAGAAAGAGGTTATATATTGTAGTAATGAGAGCCGGGGAGAGGGACTGGAGAAGGTGTGAGGGGATAGGATCACTGCTACAGGTGGGGGGTCGAGAAGCAGAGAGAAGCCTAAAGACTTCTTCATCTGTTATAGCGTCAGAGGAGGTCGAGCACATGGAAGTGTGGGAGGGAGGAGGATCGAAACTGGTTGGGGACTGGGAAATTATTTCCTGCCGGATGTAACCGATCTAGTGTCTCTGAAGTAGGTGGCCAGGTCATCAGTGCAGGTCATATCTTCTCTTCATGATGCAGCCGCTGTCTTCTAGAACACCACAAGCTCTCACCCCTGCGTCTCACACAGAGCAGAACCTAACAAATCCATCCCCAGCCCCGACACAAATCAAACAGAAAAGCTGAGGCTTCCAGAGTCCAGAACGAAGCCGGAAGAAATCCCACCCAAAGAAGACTTCATGGCCTACAGAGAAGCAGCTTCATGTCCGCTCTCACCTCCTCACAGCAGGACTTCTTCACTTCTATTACGTCGTCTCTGTCCCACAACCCCAAATAATTATTTCATACCTTCACCTCCCTCTGCCCCCCGTACCCCGTCTGACACCCCTCATCTCAGCTGAGGACTATGCCTCTCATCTCTAAACCATCGGCAGCGTTAGATGAAGCTCAGAGCCGCCGTCCTCTCAGCCTCTCTACGTTACTACTCGCTGCTCTTCCCACATAACCTGCTTTACCGCTGTCACTGAGGACAACCTTCCCGCCTTCTGCCCATCCCCCGTCACACTAATCACCGCTTTACCTCCCCGAGCCGGTCCTGCCTCCGATCACAATCTGTCCGACATTTCCGCCGTTCTCCAGCGTCGCCCGATGCGTTTTTTCTAATCTCCAAAGACTAAAATCTCATCTTTGAAATTCAGCCAATGATACAAGACTGAGACAAGGGAACTTATCTCCTGTCCACTGATTGTGGGGGTCCATTACACAGACATTACACAGATACAGCTCATCTATACAAACATTACAGGCTTACAGCTCTGCTACATACAGACTGGGATTCCACACAGCACAGCACAGCAAAGTCTCACACACAGAGCAGAAAAACCTGGTCATGGGATCTCCATGACTCCTCCCACACCTGATCACATGGTCATTACATCATCACAGGTCCTGTACCTTCTGTTGCAGCACAGCCTGACTCCTCCCACACCTAATCACATGGTCATGACATTATCACAGTTCCTGTACGTTTTGCAGAACAGCCTGACTCCTCCCTCACACGGTCACATGGTCATGACATCATCACAGGTCCTGTACCTTCTCATGCAGCACAGCCTGACTCCTCCCACACCTGATCACATGTTCATGACATCATCACAGGTCCTGTACCTTCTCATGCAGCACAGCCTGACTCCTCCCACACCTGATCACATGTTATTGACATCATCACAGGTCCTGTACCTTCTCCTGCCGCATAACCTGACTCCTCCCACATCTGATCACATGGTCCTGACATCTTCACAGGTCCTGTACCTTCTCCTGCAGCACAGACTGACTCCGCCCACACCTGATCACATGGTCATGACATCATCATAGGGCCTGTACCTTCTCCTGCAGCACAGCCTGGAGCCCGACTACTGCATGGTGGTAGAAATTACAGCCCAGGAGGCTCCATAGTGAAGGGTTGTCAGAGGAGGACACGCCTGCCCCCAGGTAAGTGGAACACTCGTCACATCCACACATATAAGGCTCCACAGCCACAGAGATACACAGCTCCATCCGCCCTTAAGGCCAAGTTCACACTGCAGTTATTTCCTTCAGTTATTGAGCCCAGACCAGCAGTGAAGCGACTCAGAGATCAGGTGTAATGGGAAGATCCGCACTTGTTCTGTGGTTTTCTCCCGCACCAGGTTTTGGCTCAAAATAACTGATGGAAATAACTGATCAAATAACTGAAGTGTGAACTCAGCCTAATCTACAAACTCCAGAGAACATGAAGCAGGAAGTAAAGACGCAGCTTCTGGGGCAGGACACCAGCCTAAAGATAATAACATAACATACAAATCACAAGAGGCTGGTTCTCGTATACAATGCATTTCAAGGGCGGCCTTCCTCAGGTGCAACAAAAGCCAGGAGCAGGGGGCGTTATATAGAAGACATATCCAGGAGATCTCAGAGACGTGGACTGGAGCAAGGGGCGTTATATAGAAGACATATCCAGGAGATCTCAGAGACGTGGACTGGAGGAGGGGGCGTTATATAGAAGGCATATCCAGGAGATCTCAGAGACGTGGACTGGAGGAGGGGGCGTTATATAGAAGACATATCCAGGAGATCTCAGAGATGTGGACTGGAACAGGGGGCGTTATATAGAAGATATATCCAGGAGATCAGAGACGTGGACTGGAGCAGGGGGTGTTATATAGAACAGTGTTTCCCAACCAGTGTGCCTCCAGCTGTTGCAAAACTACAACTCCCAGCATGCCTGGACAGCCTTTGGCTGTGCAGGGATGCTGAGAGTTGTAGTTTTGCAACAGCTGGAGGCACACTGGTTGGGAAACACTGATATAGAAGACATATCCAGGAGATCTCAGAGACATGGACTGGAACAGGAAGCGTTCTATAGAAGACATATCCAGGAGATCTCAGAGACGTGGACTGGAGCAGGGGGCGTTATATAGAAGACATATCCAGGAGATCTCAGAGACGTGGACTGGAGGAGGGGGCGTTATATAGAAGACATATCCAGGAGATCTCAGTGATGTGGACTGGAGGAGGGGGCGTTATATAGAAGACATATCCAGGAGATCTCAGAGACGTGGACTGGAGCAGGGGACGTTATATAGAAGACATATCCAGGAGATCTCGGAGACGTGGACTGGAGGAGGAGGGGGTGTTATATAGAAGACATATCCAGGAGATCTCAGAGACGTGGACTGGAGCAGGGGGTGTTATATAGAAGACATATCCAGGAGATCTCAGAGACGTGGACTGGAGCAGGGGGCGTTATATAGAAGACATATCCAGGAGATCTCAGAGACGTGGACTGGAGGAGGGGGCGTTATATAGAAGACATATCCAGGAGATCTCAGTGATGTGGACTGGAGGAGGGGGCGTTATATAGAAGACATATCCAGGAGATCTCAGAGACGTGGACTGGAGCAGGGGGCGTTATATAGAAGACATATCCAGGAGATCTCAGAGACGTGGACTGGAGCAGGGGGCGTTATATAGAAGACATATCCAGGAGATCTCAGAGACGTGGACTGGAGGAGGGGGCGTTATATAGAAGACATATCCAGGAGATCTCAGAGACGTGGATTGGAGCAGGGGGAGTTATATAGAAGACATATCCAGATCTCAGAGACGTGGACTGGAGCAGGGGGCGTTATATAGAAGACATATCCAGGAGATCTCAGAGACGTGGACTGGAGCAGGGGGCGTTATATAGAAGATATATCCAGGAGATCTCAGAGACGTGGACTGGAGCAGGGGGCGTTATATAGAAGACATATCCAGGAGATCTCAGAGACGTGGACTGGAGGAGGGGACGTTATATAGAAGACATATCCAGGCGATATCAGAGACGTGGACTGGAGCAGGGGGCGTTATATAGAAGACATATCCAGGAGATCTCAGAGACATGGACTGGAACAGGAAGCGTTATATAGAAGACATATCCAGGAGATCTCAGAGACGTGGACTGGAGGAGGGGGCGTTATATAGAAGACATATCCAGGAGATCTCAGAGACGTGGACTGGAGGAGGGGGCATTATATAGAAGACATATCCAGGAGATCTCAGAGACGTGGACTGGAGGAGGGGGCGTTATATAGAAGGCATATCCAGGAGATCTCAGAGACGTGGACTGGAGGAGGGGGCGTTATATAGAAGACATATCCAGGAGATCTCAGAGATGTGGACTGGAACAGGGGGCGTTATATAGAAGATATATCCAGGAGATCAGAGACGTGGACTGGAGCAGGGGGTGTTATATAGAACAGTGTTTCCCAACCAGTGTGCCTCCAGCTATTGCAAAACTACAACTCCCAGCATGCCTGGACAGCCTTTGGCTGTGCAGGGATGCTGAGAGTTGTAGTTTTGCAACAGCTGGAGGCACACTGGTTGGGAAACACTGATATAGAAGACATATCCAGGAGATCTCAGAGACATGGACTGGAACAGGAAGCGTTATATAGAAGACATATCCAGGAGATCTCAGAGACATGGACTGGAACAGGAAGCGTTCTATAGAAGACATATCCAGGAGATCTCAGAGACGTGGACTGGAGGAGGGGGCGTTATATAGAAGACATATCCAGGAGATCTCAGAGACGTGGACTGGAGGAGGGGGCGTTATATAGAAGACATATCCAGGAGATCTCAGTGATGTGGACTGGAGGAGGGGGCGTTATATAGAAGACATATCCAGGAGATCTCAGAGACGTGGACTGGAGCAGGGGGCGTTATATAGAAGACATATCCAGGAGATCTCAGAGACGTGGACTGGAGGAGGAGGGGGTGTTATATAGAAGACATATCCAGGAGATCTCAGAGACGTGGACTGGAGCAGGGGGTGTTATATAGAAGACATATCCAGGAGATCTCAGAGACGTGGACTGGAGCAGGGGGCGTTATATAGAAGACATATCCAGGAGATCTCAGAGACGTGGACTGGAGCAGGGGAGGTTATATAGAAGATATATCCAGGAGATCTTAGAGATGTGGACTAGAGCAGGGGGCGTTATATAGAAGACATAACCAGGAAATCTTAGAGACGTGGACTGGAGGAGGGGGCGTTATATAGAAGACATATCCAGGAGATCTCAGAGACGTGGACTGGAGGAGGGGGCGTTATATAGAAGACATATCCAGGAGATCTCAGAGACGTGGACTGGAGCCGGGGACGTTATATAGAAGACATATCCAGGAGATCTCAGAGACGTGGACTGGAGGAGGGGACGTTATATAGAAGACATATCCAGGAGATCTCAGAGACGTGGACTGGAGGAGGGGGCGTTATATAGAAGACATATCCAGGAGATCTCAGAGACGTGGACTGGAGCAGGGGGCGTTATATAGAAGACATATCCAGGAGATCTCAGAGACGTGGACTGGAGCAGGGGGCGTTATATAGAAGACATATCCAGGAGATCTGAGAGACGTGGACTGGAGCAGGGGGCGTTATATAGAAGACATATCCAGGAGATCTGAGAGACGTGGACTGGAGCAGGGGGCGTTATATAGAAGACATATCCAGGAGATCTCAGAGACGTGGACTGGAGGAGGGGGCGTTATATAGAAGACATATCCAGGAGATCTCAGAGACATGGACTGGAGCAGGGGGCGTTATATAGAAGACATATCCAGGAGATCTCAGAGACGTGGACTGGAGCAGGGGATTGGAACAACCAAAACTTTAAAAATTCCTATTTTTCTAAAAATCACTAAAAACATGACTGGATAAAATGAGTGGCACTACAAGAAGAGGATCACACCCCCAAGGATATATAAATACAGGACACGAGGCTGAAGTTGGTTTCTTATTCAGAAGTTGCAGTGAGCGTCCTGAGGGGAAACCGGATGAAAGCGGCATTAAAATACAAAATGGGCAGAAAAGTGTGATTTAAAGACTGAAATGGATTCGGGCACTGATCTCACACCGGTGACATACAGAGGGTGGTGCCCGCACCATATACAGGGGAGTACAGCCCAAACAGGTTCTGGGCACAAGAACTGAAAACAAAGCAGACAGACGGACACTGTCACTGATTTCAATAAGTAACTGGTTGTTTAAAGGGTTCAATGAATATGTCCCGGGCTGAACTGAAATGTATATGATGTGGGGCATCACCCTCTGTGTGTTGGCAGTGTGAGATCAGTGGCCGAATTCATTTAACACTGTGGATGTCACTGTTATGGGGGGCGCTGTGGATGCCACTGTTATGGGGGGCGCTGTGGATGCCACTGTTATGGGGGCGCTGTGGATGACACTGTTATGGGGGGGCGCTGTGGATGCCATTGTTATGGGGGGGCGCTGTGGATGCCATTGTTATTGGGGGGGGCTGTGGATGTCACTGTTATGGGGGGCCGCTGTGGATGTCACTGTTATTGGGGGGGGCCGCTGTGGATGCCACTGTTATGGGGGCGCTGTGGATGCCACTGTTATGGGGGCGCTGTGGATGTCACTGTTATTGGGGGGGGCTGTGGATGTCACTGTTATGGGGGGCCGCTGTGGATGTCACTGTTATGGGGGGCCGCTGTGGATGTCACTGTCATTATGTGTGATGGTGAAATGACAGACAAACTGCGGTTAGATTTCCCTGCATTAACCCCTTCAGAAAAAATGTTGAAACATTCACAGTTTGCAGAATGTTAATTCCTCAGCTTTTCCGGCAGAAAGTGATACCTGGTAAACCAGTTATTACTCTACATCCCCCATATGTCTGCTTTATGTTCCTCATTCTGTAAGTGTTGTTTTATTTTTTTTATAAATTGTTTAGAAACAATTCTTAAAATTTTTACGCAAATTTCCCAAACCTGCTGTTTAAAGGGGTTCTCGGGGCTTTTAATATTGATGATCTATCCTCAAGATAGGACATCAGTATCGGATTGGTGGTGATTCGACATCCGGCACCCCCACAGCTCAGCTGTATGAGGAGAAGGTGCGCGCCGTCTCCCGTCCTGCTCGCTGCTGTCATGTCTATGGCAAGCAGGAAGAGAGACGGGAGACGGCAGGCGCGCACAGCGTGTACCTTCTCTTCATACAGCTGATCGGCTGGGGAGCCGGGTGTCGGACCCTCCCGATCTGATATTGATGACCTCCGGTCACCTATGATCTCGATGCGTGCTGGATCCTATAGTTCTCTCGTGTGCCGGCACACTTACTTGCGCGTGTGTAGTAGGGATACGGGAACGCCGACTTCTGCTGTTTCAGTGTCTGGAATGGTATGAAGGATACGTTTATTCCTCTCAATAGGTTGGTGCAGCAGTTGCACTCGATGGATTAATACCGCAGTTACACCAGACGCATTTCCAAACTGTACGTTTTGTCCCTCAGTGGTTGCAATAGTATAAAAATGAGGGACCAATCGCTCCTTATCCGGAGCTGTGCTGATACCAGAACCTGGGCCGGACCGCGTCAGGCTGTTTTTGTAGTAGTTCTAGTCATTCACAATGCACACCCTGCGGTTTCTTCAGTTGTTCTATATACCAACAAATGAAACCTACAAATGATGTAGATTATAAAATCCAATATATAGAAAAAACTAAACATCCAAGTTGATCAACAAGTCATAAAACTGGGAATAAAAAAATCTAGAATAAAATAGACATCATGTAGTGTAAAAGGGCTAATGTGGTCTTCATTCCGGGGTGTTAGTTCGCTCTGCAGGTCTGTCTGCATTTTATTCTATGTTTTTTTTTTCCCCAGTTTTATGACTTGTTGATCAACTTATGTTTTGTATTTTATATATATTGGATTTTATGACCTATCATGAAACTGCCTTGACCTCACACATGTTTCGATCCATATAAAAAGAGAGAACACAACATCTACACTTTATTATCTCCTCCGATGTCTCCTCTTATCTCCAGTTATTGTATTTTACATGAGATTTTGTAGGATTTTCCATCGTCTCATCTTCTCTCCATTCAGGTTCCTACAATATAGGATCCGCTCAGTGGAGATCTTCTATATAAGATCCTTCTCCTGATTGACCCGACAAGGATGGACAGGGACAAGATGGCGGAGAGTATAATAAATCTCACCCTAGAGATCCTCTTCCGGCTTACTGGAGAGGTGAGAGATTCTGATGATATCACATTACATCATCTTCTCTATGTTACTAACAGATGGACATGACTGGAGAGGTGAGGGACTCTGGAGATGTATGGAGTGATAGTTATTACTGTGTCTCTCCATAACCAGGACTACACAGTAGTGAAGAAGATCTCTAGTGAGCGCTGTCAGGACCCTGTGTCTGAAGGATGGGGAAGAACCTTGAGCCCAATCATGGAGCCTCCACCTCACCCCCTGATACATGAGGAAATCAATAGAGAGAAGATCCTAGAACTCACCAACAAGATGATTGAGCTGCTGACTGGAGAGGTGACGCTGCTGGGAATGCTGGGACATTATACAGGAACGCTATGAAGGGATCTGGGTGATGACTGTATCATTGTGTTGTCAGGTTCCTATAAGGTGTCAGGATGTCACCGTCTATTTCTCCATGGAGGAGTGGGAGTATTTAGAAGGACACAAAGATCTGTACAAGGACGTCATGTTGGAGGATCACCGGCCCCTCACATCACCAGGTAATAGACATGACTAAATACACACGTCCTCTCATTATCTGTATGTAAGGAATTAATTCAGTCACTGGATGTGTTTCCTACTGTTGGAAATTGGCCACAACAACACAAAACTTCTTGAAGCAACTTCTTCTTCAGAAGATTTTTTTGTTTAAGCCTCATTCACACGTCAGTGTTTTGTCAGTGATTTCCATCAGTGATTGTGAGCCGAAACCAGGATTTGAGCCTCCACAGACATAAGGTATAGGGGAAACTCTGTACCTGTTCTGTGTTTAGAGTCTCACCTGGTTTTGGCTTAAAATCTCAGATGGAAATCTGAAGAGCAGCAAGACCTCATTGAAATCAATGTAAAATGTAGGCAGATTATGGCATAAGACAGGCATGTCCAAACTGTGGCCCTCCAGCTGTTGCAAAACTACAACTCCCAGCATGCCCTAATAGCTGTACGCTGTCCAGGCATGCTGGGAGTTGTAGTTTTGCAACAGCTAGAGGGCCGCACTTTGGACATGCCTGGCATAAGAGGTAAATGGAAGTGAATTACAGCCGTGGTAAAAGGCAGCGCTCTGTTATTACTCCTGGACACCGTCCTTTATACCTCAGAGAACAAAGGAATAATTAATATTTGATTCCAGTTTTCCGCAGTGTGTCGCTGTACGTAGACTTCAGTGGTTTACACACAGATTCCATCATTATCATACGTAACCATAGATCTACACAAGTTACACCGACAACAACTGCTAATTGGATAAAAGTTCCTTATCACAATCTCTTGTTGCATAAATAATTTGTTCCTGGGGCCTTCCATTAATCCTCTCTAATTCAAGTACCAATCTCCATTTTTCTCTCCAAAGAGCCCCATGGTCCATAAAGCCTGGATCGGCTCTTTCATTTATCACCGGTCCAACACCAAGGATCGATCCTGATCATAAACCTGCAAATGGTTAGTTTTAATAGACAAATACATTTATCTTGGCCAAGGCTTCCACTTCTAGTGCAAATATTATCTACTTTCTAAAGGTCACCATTCCATCATAACATCTTTAATCGATTACTTAAAGGCCTCTATTTTCTCTGCAAAAGTAGTTATTACTAAAAGTACTCAGTGTTCACTTCAAAATGATGATTAACTCTTTAGCTAAGCTCCTTTTTGAGGTGTAAACACAAGGGGGTCCCTCTACTATTCTGAAATAAGCCTAAATTAGACATATTTCAGGCGCAGATGTCGGTGCAATGGGGGGCGGCAGGTCTACCATTGTCGACGTGGAGCGGACGGAGAAGGGAACGGGCCGGCAAGCCTGTCTCATTTACCATTCTCTACAAATGTTTCAGGTGTAGAAAAAGGTCTAAATGTGAGATTACTTGGAAAGCCGTCTTGCATTTAGAACTGGTGCTGGAAGCCCTGAAGTTATGGAGAGGCCTGCGCCTCTTCATAAAACTTTGGCGGAACCACCGCCAGCTTAGGGCTTTGTTAAGACCTGCGCCTAAAACACAGGTCTTAGTAAATGTGCCCGAAGATGTATACCTAAGACAATATGGTTGATCATCCGATCTAATCCTGATTCTGCAACACCTACAGTTAAGGAAGAGAGAACAACACCCGAGAGATGTCCCAGTCCTCTCCTTCCACAGGATAATTCAGAAGAACATCACTATGTCCTACAGGATGGTCAGGTAGATGGAGATAAGGTCATCAAGATGGAGGATCACCGGCCCCTCACATCACCAGGTAATAGACATGACTAGATACACACGTCCTCTCATTATCTGTACGTAAGGAATTCAGTCACTGGATGTGTTTCCTACAGTTAAGGAAGAGATAAGAACACCGGAGAGATGTCCTAGTCCTCTTCTTCTACAGGATGGTTCAGAAGAACATCACTATGTCCTACAGGATGGTCAGGTAGATGGAGATAAGGTCATCAAGATGGAGGATCACCGGCCTTGTACATCACCAGGTAATAGACATGACTAAATACACACGTCCTCTCATTATCTGTATGTAAGGAATGAATTCAGTCACTGGATGTGTTTCCTACAGTTAAGGAAGAGATGAGAACACCAGAGAGATGTCCTAGTCCTCTTCTTCCACAGGATGGTTCAGAAGAATTTCACAATGTCCCACAGGATGATCAGGTAGATGGAGATAATGTCTCATGAAATGTCCCCTATGATCTGTAGAAGGCTGTGAAGATCTTGTCTTCAGTCTTGTTTTATCCACCAGTATTATATGTTTTATCCTTGTATAATGAGAAAGATGGAGATGGCAGGATTACAGCTGACCATAGACATTACATGTTGTCTGGATCTTCTCACTATTTTCTGCCTGTATAGACTTTTAAAATGGCCTCCTGTCAGCTGCTGCAGATCTTTTGTGGTTGCACAAGAGTGGCACGACAGTTTTCTGAGAAGTCTTATTGAACATGAACATCGGGAGATGCATCATTATCTTCAAAGGTTTTGTAGTCTAGGCTGCAGTCTCCTGGTGTCTCCTTACTGTCAGAATGGCAGTACCAAGATCATACCACGGATTCTATTCTAGCACCGGTAGATGCAAGTCATCCTTCTTACTTGCATAGAGCATGATATAATATTCAGGGGTGTAGCTAAAGGCTCATGTGCCCTGGTGCAAGAGTTCAGCTTGGACCCCCTTTCCCTCAGTGCTTTGTGGCCAGGGCAGGGAAGCACATAGCCTTCGTGCTGCCTGAGGTGAACATTTAAACTGCATCCCCTGCCCCTTGCCAAATTCTTGACCCAACCCCTTCCCTCCAGCTAGAGATGTAACTTGACCTGTATGAACTTTGTATAGTATCGGTGTCTTCTTATGTGGCACAAGGGTCTTTGGGCCCCCTCAGGCTCCTAGGCCCAGTAGCGACTGCACCCCTTACAGCAGGGGTAGGGAACCTATTTGCTGCCGAGGGCCATTTAGATATTTGTAACATAGTTTGGGGGGCCATACAAAATTCTCAACTTTAAAAATTTGACGGCTATATTTTGGTCAAAGGAGTATGGAAAATGAAGGCGCAGCACACTAGCGTTAGGGTGCAAAATCAGGCCGATGCGAACCGGCACCAGGGTCCAATTCAATGGAGAAAAATACAAAAAGCCAGCAGCACTCCAGTATGAACAAAAACGTGGTTTATTCACCCAGTGTCAAATAGTAGCGACGTTTCAACTGCTTGTTGCGGTCTTTCTCAAGCTATACAGACATGTGTTACAACAGTGATATATAAAGGTGGGGCAATTCATTACATTAGATCATCCGATTAAGATAAAAATAATCACAATTCATAAAAAATCCATCAATTATATGAGTTCATATCAACCAGCAACAATGTGCAATTATGTCTAGTACAAATAAAGTGACAGTGCCTAGTGCAAAAATACATTTCTCGCTTATATTATTGGGGGACACAGACCACAGGTTTAGCTGCTTTCTGCCACTAGGAGGCGACACTAGGCTAAAAACTGTTAGCTCCTCCCCCGCCAGCTATACCCCCTCCGGCCAGGCGAGAGCCTTCAGTTTTTAGCTTAGTGTCGTAGTTTTTATTTTTTTATTTATTTTTCTTCTCTTTTAGGTTGGGGGTCCAGGGCTATTAAGAGCTCTGAAACCCCGGGGGGGGGGGGGGGGGCTGACCGACCGGTGACGCTTATTCCACTGCTCTGCCCCCCACAAGAAGACAAAGCGGACCAGGAGGGCTTGACCCTCCTGCTCCCCCCCCAGCCATGGGACCACCTATTTCCGCCCTCCAACCCAGTCCCTGTCACTTGTGCCAGGTACTGAAGAGGTTGCACTGCTGGTACATATCAGATGGGCGAAGAACACAGATGAAGGCAGGTAAGTATGCCTGTCTGTGTTTTCTGTGTATCGTGGCTGGACTCTATTTGCGATCTCGGACAGCTCGGGTACCTGAGGATCCTCTGCATTGCACGTCGGCACGGGGGGTTAACTACTCTGCGGCGGCTTCCTCTCTCCCCCCAGCGTCTTGTCGGCAGCGGCGCTACACTGCCGCCACCGCCGTCGTCTTCCCCCCCCCCCTTCTCTTGTTCTGTTCACAGGAACGCGGGCCCGGCGCTTGATCATGCCGGCTGGCACCCCTTCACTTCCGGATCCCGCCAGCGCAGTAGCACGGCAGCAGGGGGAAGGGAGCTTCGCGCGTCTTCTTTATTATTTCGCTGGGCGGCTCGAGGGGCGGAGCCAAGCTTTCCCGCCACGCTTTCCCTTCTGCCTGCTCCAGCCGGATGTAATCGCTCCTGAGAGGAACGTCGCTCGCCGCAGACTGCCGCCCCGTGCTCCTGCATTCCTCAAAGGATGAGTCTGGGAGGCCGCTTTGTTCCATAGAGCAGTGTTTCCCAACCAGTGTGCCTCCAGGTGTTGCAAAACTACAACTCCCAGCGTGCCTGCACAGCCAAAGGCTGTCTGGGCATGCTGGGAGTTGTAGTTTTGCAACAGCTGGAGGCACACTGGTTGCGAAACACTGCCATAGAGGACACTGACGCATTGTTAAAAACGATTAGAGCGACCCTAAACTTAGAAGATACCAAACAACCCAAGACGGTGCAGGACATTATGTTCAAGGGTATAGGAGAAAAAAGGAAGAGAGTCTTTCCCCTTCACTCCAATATTACGAGATTAATTAATAAGGAATGGGGCGACCTAGAAAAAAGACCTGGGGTTTCTAGAGTCCTAAAAAGAAAATACCCTTTCGCAGAGGAAGATACAACTTTTTGGGATAAGTGGCCAAAAGTAGATGCCCCAGTTGCAAAAATTACAAAGAAGTCAGCGCTACCCTTTGAAGATTTCGGTCTGCTAAAAGACCCTATGGACAAAAAGGGTGAGGCACTACTGAAAAGATCCTGGGAAGCCTCCATGTCCATCCTAAGGCCTAGTGTAGCTTCCACTTATACAGCCAGATCTATGTTAATTTGGATAAGCCAGTTAGAGGAACACCTAGTGGCAGGAACCCCCTGAGAAGATATTGTGGCCTCCTTGCCGATGCTTAAGCAGGCGGCGAGGTTTTTAGCGGATACCTCGATAGACTGTTAAACTGGCAGCCTTCTCAAATGCCACCAGAAGAGCAGTGTGGCTTACAGTAGGTCGTGGGCGGGTGACGCTGCATCTAAAAATAATTTGTGCGGCTTCCCCTGTGAAGGAGATAGATTGTTTGGGTCCGTCCTGGATGACATCTTAGAAAAGGCCACTGATAAAAAGAAGGGGTTTTCGTCAAAGAAACTTTCCTTCATCATCGAGAGGCAGGCAGGATCAGAAAAAAAGAGATTTCTCATCCCGATAGCGTTTGGGAAGGGGAAGAGGAAAAGGGTTTTTATTCAACCCCTCAGATTCTTCCCAGAAATCATCAAAACAATGTCGCCAGATGCAGGGTAGGAGGAAGGTTAAAGGATTTCGTTCAGGCCTGGAGAAATATTTCCAGCTTTCCGTGGGTGCTGGACGTAATTTCGTCAGGGCTAAGGCTTGAATTTTCCTCTCTACCCCAGGATGTTTTCCAGATTACTGGAAAAAACTGATCAATCCAGTCCTTAATCCTAGACCAGGTAAAGGTCTTATTGCAGAAAGAAGGCATAGTTCCAGTCCCCCTGGGGGAAGAAGGAACAGAATATTATTCTCCTATATTCCTCATAAAAAAAAGCCGAACGGCTCTTACAGAGCCATTATAAATCTAAAAGGGCTGAACCATCATCTGCTTTACAAGCGTTTCAAGATGGAGAGTATAAAATTCACTATCAGTCTATTAAAAAGAAACATCTTTATAGCAACTCCTAGATCTCACCGATGCATACTACCACATTCCAATTTGCAGAGAACACCTCAGATACCTCAGATTTGCAGTTCAGTCAGACACAGTAGTACATCAGTTCCAGGTCCTCCCATTTGGCCTTATGTCAGCACCAAGAGTCTTTTCCAAGGTAATGGCAGATGCGGTAGCGGACCTACATCTGAAGGGAATATTAGTTGTCCCTTATTTAGACGACTTCCTTATTGCTGCAGAATCGGAGGATCTTCTTCTGGAACACATAGAATTGGTAAAGCGGAGTCTAACAGATCTTGGATGGTTGATAAATACAGAGAAGTCAGATATCCGTCCAGAAAAGAAAAATATCTTTTTAGGGATGTTGTTGGACTCGGAACTCATGAAGACTTTTCTTCCACAAGAAAAAATCCAGAAGATCAGTCAGGAGTTAACCCTGTTCTGCAGCAGATACAAGGTAACAATCCGATTGATAATGAAGATCTTGGGTCTGATGTCCTTGGCTATCCCAGCAGTAACGTGGGCCCAGGCTCACTCTCGCACCCTCCAGTCATTCATGCTCAGAAGATGGAACAAGAGTGTAGACTCACTGGAGATGAAAGTGAGAGTTCCTCAATACGTAAAAGACTCCTTAAGCTGGTGGCTGATCAGGGAAAATTTCCTTGGCAACAAACAGACGTTGTTACAATCACTACAGACGCCAGCAGAAGCGGCTGGGGTGCCTTTTCAGATCAGTCCATAGTACAAGGTACCTGGCAGAAACATCTAAGCTTAGCTTCTTCCAACCTAAGGGAGTTAACCGCAGTTTGGGACGCATTAAAAGCCTTTCACCCAGAACTCAGGGGAAAGGAGATAAAAATATTATCGGACAATGCCACAACCGTAGCTTACTTGAACAAACAAGGGGGAAAGAAAAGTCCAGCCCTAGCAAAAGTCTCAAAAGAAATATTACAGTGGGCCGAAAGAAACGTACTGTCAGTCTCAGCAGTTCACATAAGGGGAAAGAACAACAATTTTGTGGATTTTCTCAGCAGAGATGCCTTGAAAGAGGGCGAGTGGTGCCTGAACCGGAAAATATTTATTCAGATAACAGAAAAATGTTTTTTTCCAGAAGTAGATCTATCCGCAACACGACTAAACAGACAGAAAAGTTTGGTTCTCTATCCTACACAGATCACCCATTCATAGTCGACGCTCTCTCCCAGCCATGGCCGGACGAGAACTTGTATGCCTTTCCTCCATTTGCGCTAATCCCCAAGGTTCTACAAAGAGTGTTGCTGGGAAGCCACAGGTTGCTTCTGATTGCACCTTATTGAAGATGTCAGCAGGGGACTTTTGTCTACTCCCGGATGTCCCGGATCTCCTTCACCAGGGCCCAGTTTGGCATCCCAGGGCAACTCGACTTCAGCTAGGAGCGTGGAACCTGAACGGGAACTATTAAGAGAAAAAGGCCTCTCCGATGAGGTAATTTCCACGATTCTCTATAGACGCAAAAGTGTGACATCAAAGATCTATAACAGAATTTGGCAGTTATTTATAAAGTTTACAGATGTGATATCAGAGGCCCCTTTATGATCGCTAAGGGTCTGGAGTTTCTCCAGTCGGGTCTTAGAGTTAGCACAATTAAAGTCCAGATATCTGCTCTAAGTGCCTTTCTGGATATTAAACTGGCAAAAACGGACCTTATCAAAAGATTTGTGAAAGGGTCCCGGAGAAAACAACCCATGGTTAGGCCCACTGTTCCCCCTTGGGATTTAAACCTGGTATTATCTGCCTTAACAGACAGTCCCTCTGAACTCTTACCGGAGATATCTTTAAAATTGATTACTTTCAACAGTTTTCCTGAGAGCTATTACCACGGCTAGAAGGGTGGGGGAAATACATGCCTTTTCGTGCAGACCTCCTTATCTAACCATCAGAGATGATAGAAAAGTATTAAAACACTCTCCTTCTTTTTTACCCAAGGTGGTCTCTAAGTTCCACTGTCTACAGGAAGTGTCTCTTCCATCCTTTGGGTCTCCATCTGGCAGTCAGGAACAAAGATGTTTTCATAACCTAGATGTGAGAAGAGCAGTACTGCTACGGAGGACTTTAGAAAGATGGACAGACTGTTTGTTCAATTTTCAGGCCCGAACAGGGGGAACGCTGCAAGCAAAACATCTATTAGCCGATGGACCAGATCTACAATCTTGCGGTGTTATGATTGAAAGAAAGTCTCCCCCCCCCCCAGCAGGTCCAAAAGCCCATTCAACTCGGTCGGTAGCAGCATCTTGGGCTGAATTAACTGATGTTCCATTAGAACAGATTTGCCAGGCAGCCACCTGTTCCTCACCTATCAGTTGGATGTGTCAAGGAATAGAGAGTTATCCTTTGCTCGCAGAGTGTTATTTGCGGTAGTCCTACCGTAATTTAGAGCTTCTCTGTTATTCCTCCTGTTACGTGCCGCTGTGGGGGCATTTGGAAAGATTTCAATTACTTACCGGTAATAGTTTTTTCCTCTAGCCCCCTCAGCGGCACGGGGTATTAACCCCCCCCCCCCATTTTTTTATTTTTTTTACTTTTCTATATTTCTATATTTAATTTTTTTCTTTGTTGGAAAATATCCTTGTTCATGTTTTTTTCTAATTTGATGATACATAAATATTAATATGTTGCATCCTTTTCCAGAGTTTCTCGGTTATTTACTGGAGCAGGTAAGGGGAGGGGACTATTTAATGATCTCCATGTTGTTTCCTGTCCCTGGGGGAGGCGGGGTATCCTCCTGTTACGTGCCTTTGTGGGGGCTAGAGGAAAAACCAATTACCGGTAAGTAATTGAAATCTTATCAAGTGGATTCATATATCTCCTATCACCACCTCTAAGGCTCTTTTTGGGATCCCGTTGCTATAAATATATATATATATATATATATATATATATATATATACCGTATTTTTCACTTTATAAGACGCACCTGATGATCAGACGCACCTAGGTTTTTGAGGAGGAAAATAAGAAATATTTTGAACCAAAAGGTGTGCTTTTGGTAGGTTTTGAACTAATGGTGGTCTGTGGATGACGCACTGTTATGGGGATCTGTGGATGACGCACTGTTATGGGGATCGGTGGATGACGCACTGTTATGGGGATCGGTGGATGACGCACTGTTATGGGGATCGGTGGATGACGCACTGTTATGGGGATCGGTGGATGACGCACTGTTATGGGGATCGGTGGATGACGCACTGTTATGGGGATCGGTGGATGACGCACTGTTATGGGGATCGGTGGATGACGCACTGTTATGGGGATCGGTGGATGACGCACTGTTATGGGGATCGGTGGATGACGCACTGTTATGGGGATCGGTGGATGACGCACTGTTATGGGGATCGGTGGATGACACTTATGTCATCCACAGATCCCCATAAGTGTCATCTACAGATCCCCCATCAGATGCATCAGTGTGGAGGGAGGAGGCGGGGCCCGGTGCAGTGACTCTACTCTAATACACCGGGCCCTGCAACTTTTAAACATTCTATCTGATCTATATCATTGTATACGCTCTGTACGGTACTTGCTGTAGTACCGTAGGTATAGCATTAAGACGGCGCAGACCGGCATCTCCTTCGGTCATGCGCTGCCTGCCGCAGCTCACTCCTCATGCGCCGCCTGCCCCAGCTCCCTCTGTCATGTGCCGCCTGCCTGTTCATTCATAAAGTGAGATAAGCAGGCAGGCGGCGCATGACAGAGGGAGCTGGGGCAGGCGGCGCATGACAGAGGGAGCTGGGGCAGGCGGCGCATGACAGAGGGAGCTGGGGCAGGCGGCGCATGACAGAGGGAGCTGGGGCAGGCGGCGCATGACAGAGGGAGCTGGGGCAGGCGGCGCATGACAGAGGGAGCTGGGGCAGGCGGCGCATGACAGAGGGAGCTGGGGCAGGCGGCGCATGACAGAGGGAGCTGGGGCAGGCGGCGCATGACAGAGGGAGCTGGGGCAGGCGGCGCATGACAGAGGGAGCTGGGGCAGGCGGCGCATGACAGAGGGAGCTGGGGCAGGCGGCGCATGACAGAGGGAGCTGGGGCAGGCGGCGCATGACAGAGGGAGCTGGGGCAGGCGGCGCATGACAGAGGGAGCTGGGGCAGGCGGCGCATGACAGAGGGAGCTGGGGCAGGCGGCGCATGACAGAGGGAGCTGGGGCAGGCGGCGCATGACAGAGGGAGCTGGGGCAGGCGGCGCATGACCGAAGGAGATGCCGGTCTGCGCCGTCTTAATGCTATACCTACGATACTACAGTAAGTACCGTACAGAGCGTATACAATGATATAGATCACATTGAATGTTTAACAGTTGCGGGGCCCAGTGTATTAGAGTAGAGTCACTGCATCGGGCCCCGCCATGAGTGTCCCCGTCTCCTCCCTCCACACTGATACTTCGCTGGCCGCGCTGTGCAGCATAGCAGCCAGCGAAGTATTCGCTTTATAAGACGCATGGCCATTTTCCCCCCCACTTTTGGGGGGGGGGGGGGTGCGTCTTATAAAGCGAAATATACGGTATATATCCCCCTGTGTAGTCCTCCATATCACGGATCCATTTGCGTCTTTCCTTATCTTGTAACTCCGATTTCAATTTCTCAAAGTGTGGGGTGCATGAGGTTAAATAAACAGCAAGATCATCAGCAGACAGCAGTTCCTGCAGCAAATCTGTATTTTTTTCGAATATTATCTTGCACCACAACCATTTCCTTTTGTAAAAACACCACATTAAGGAGGATCATATCAAATGCAAATTTGGATAAATCTGGTGCAAAATTCCACATTATTAGGAGACAAATCCGGTCTAAGTTGTGACCTCATGCCACGTGGTATCCTGTGTGTTTGATGATATTTGCAAAGGGTGGACATATGCAACTCCAAATTGATCAATCGTTTATACTCCTATTCGTATTGCTTCTTAACCTCCAAAAGTGACGGGGCAAACAAAAAAGTAGGTGTCCCTCACCGTGTCCCGCATTATCCTCTGTTCATCTTCCCTGGTGTAGGTGAAGACATCTGGGTGTCTGCTTTCAAATGATAAATCCATAATTAGGTGCAAAGCGTCTCAGGTGCATGAAACAAGTATGGAAAGTGAAGGCGCAGCACACTAGCGTTAGGGTGCAAAATCAGGCCGATGCGAACCGGCACCAGGGTCCAATTCAATGGAGAAAAATAGAAAAAGCCAGCAGCACTCCAGTACGATCAAAAACGTGGTTTATTCACCCAGTGTCAAATAGCAGCGACGTTTCAACCGCTTGTTGCAGTCTTTCTCAAGCTATACAGACATGTGTTACAACAGTGATATATAAAGGTGTGGCAATTCATTACATTAAATCATCCAATTAACCCCTTAAGGACTCAGCCCTATTTCACCTTAAGGACTTGGCCATTTTTTGCAAATCTGACCAGTGTCACTTTAAGTGCTCATAACTTTAAAACGCTTTGACTTACCCAGGCCGTTCTGAGATTGTTTTTTCGTCACATATTGTACTTCATGACACTGCTAAAATTGGGTCCAAAAAGTAAATTTTTCTGCATAAAAAATAAAAATTTTAGCAATTTTTTTGAAAAATTTAGCAAATTTCAAAGTTTCAGTTTCTATACTTCTGTAATACATAGTAATACCCCTAAAAATTGTGATGACTTTACATTCCCCATATGTCTACTTCATGTTTGTAGCATTTTGGGAATGATATTTTATTTTTTGGGGATGTTACAAGGCTTAGAAGTATGGAAGCTAATTTTGAAATTTTTCTGAAATCTTCAAAATCCCACTTTTCATGGACCAGTTCAGGTTTGAAGTCATATTGTGAGGCTTAGATAATAGAAACCTCCCCAACCCCATTCTAGAAACTACACCCCTCAAGGTATTCAAAACTGTTTTTTCAAACTTTATTAACCCTTTCAGTCTTCCACAAGTGTTAATGGCAGATTGAGAAACAATTTCAAAATTTCAATTTTTTTGAAAATTTTCCAATATAATCTATTTTTTCCAGGAGTAAAACAAGGGTTAACTGCCAAACAAAACTCAAAATGGGTTGCCCTGATTCTGTAGTTTGCAGAAACACCCCATATGTGGTCGTAAACTACTGTTTGGCTGAACAGGAGCACATAGAAGGAGGGGAACACCATATGGGTTTTGGAAGGCAGATTTTGCAGGACTGGTTTTGTTTATACCATGTCCCATTTGAAGCCCCCTGTTGCACCCCTTGAATAGAAATTCCCAAAAAGTGACTCCATCTAAGAAAGTACACCCCTCAAGGTATTCAAAACTGGGTTTACAAACTTTGTTAACCCTTTAGGTGTTCCACAAGAGTTAATGGCAGATGGAGAAACAATTTTGAAATATCTATTTTTTGGAAAACTTTCCATTTTAACCCTTACTTTATTACTGGAAAAATGGGTTAACGGCCAAACAAAACTCAAAATGGGTTGCCCTGATTCTGTAGTTTGCAGAAACACCCCATATGTGGTCGTAAACTACTATTTGGCTAAACGGCAGGACATAGAAGAAGGGGAACGTCATATGGTTTTTGGAAGGCAGATTTTGCTGGACTGGTTTATTTACACCATGTACCCTTTCAAGCCCCCTGATGCTCCCCTAGAGTAGAAACTCCATAAAAGTGACCCCATCTAGGAAACTACGGGATAAGGTGGTTGTTGTTTTGGGACTATTTTAGGGGTAAATATGATTTTTGGTTGCTCTATATTACTCTTTTTTGAGGCAATGTAACAAAAAATTTAATTCTAAAATTGTTTCTACATTCGCTATTTAGTTTTGTGGAACACCTAAAGGGTTAACATAGTTTGTAAAGTAACTTTTGAATACCTTGAGGGGTGTGGTTTCTTAGATGGGGTCACTTTTTTGGAGTTTCTAGTCTAGGCTACATCAGGGGGGTCTTCTAATCGGACATGGTGTCCAAAAAAAAACTGTCCATCAAAATCTGCCTTCCAGAAACCGTATGGAGTTCCCTTCGTTCTAAGCCCTGCAGTGCGGCTATATAGCCATTTACGACCACTAATGGGGTGTTTCTGCAAACTACAGAATCGGGGCCATAAATATTGAGTTTTGTTTGGCTGTTAACCCTTGCTTTATTACCGGCAAAAAGCATTCAAATGGAAACTTTGCCCAAAAATGGGTGTTTTGGCACCGTTTTTATTTTATATTTTTAACACCGTTCATCCAAGGCGTTTGGTGAAAAGTTATTTTTATAGCGACGACTTTTACGCACGCGACGATGCCCAATATGTATGGCTCTCCGACTTTGGAGACACTAAGCAGGCATCCTAAAACTGCGGCCCTCCAGATGTTGTAAAACTACAATTCCCACCATGCCCTGCTAATGGCTGTAGGTTGTCTGGGCATGCTGGGAGTTATAGTTTTACAACATCTGGAGGGCCGCAGTTTGAGGATGCATGCACTAAAACTAATATTTTTTTGGGGAAAAAAAATTGTTTCCGTTTCTCCAAAGTCTGAGAGCCATAGTGTTTTATGTTCTCTAGTGAACTGTTGGGGATTATAAAAATTTAGTACTCCATGGAAGTGTGATACTCCCTGAAGCAATCGATCACGCAGAGGCCCGGATGATCGGGGCACGTGTCGCACTGAGTGGTGGTGTCCTTCCGTATCCCCCTCCTGCGACACACGCTGCACTTTTTTTGGGTTCGTCCCTTCTTTCCAGTATGGGGGACCACACCTGGAAAGTGTTGGCCGGGGACGATCCGGGCACCTCCAGTTCCCGAGGTACTCCGGCCTGCTCTTTCCCGGTCCGAAAAGATCAGGGCCTTGAGGACTGCCTCATAGAATTGGAGGAATGTCCCTGTGCTGCCAGCGCTTCGGGATAGTACAAAAGAGTTGTACATGGCAACCTGTACCAAGTAGACCGCAACTTTTTTGTACCATGCCCGGGTTTTGCGCATGGCGTTATATGGCTTGAGGACTTGATCAGAGAGATCAACTCCTCCCATATACCGATTGTAGTCGACGATACAATCGGGCTTGAGGACCGTTGCCACGGTACCTTGCACAGAGACTGGGGTGGTGCTGTTACCGTGGATTGTGGACAGCATAAGGACATCCCTCTTGTCCTTATACCTGACCAGCAACAGGTTTCCACTGGTAAGGGCACGGGTCTCACCCCTGGGGATAGGTACCTGGAGGGGGTGGGCAGGGAGGCCGCGTTGATTTTTCCGCACGGTCCCACAAGCGGACGTGGATCTGGCGGCAAGGGACTTGAACAAGGGGATACTGGTATAAAAGTTATCCACGTACAAGTGGTAACCATTATCCAGCAGTGGGTACATAAGGTCCCACACGAGTTTCCCGCTAACACCCAGAGTGGGGGGACATTCTGGGGGTTGAATACGGGAATCTCGCCCCTCGTACACACTAAATTTGTAAGTGTACCCTGAGGTACTCTCACAAATTTTGTATAGCTTCACGCCATACATCGCCCGCTTTGTGGGAATATATTGGCGGAAACTGAGTCTCCCCTTGAACGCAACGAGAGACTCATCAACCGCAACCTCCCTTCCAGGTACGTAGGCCTCCATGAATTTGGTCCCAAAGTGATCGATGACCGGCCGTATCTTATACAGCCGGTCATAGGCAGGATCACCTCGGGGTGGACATGCTGCATTATCGGAATAATGCAGACATTTCCGGATGGCCTCAAACCGGGGACGTGTCATGGCCGTACTGTAGAGTGGGGTCTGGTAGAGGACGTCCCCACTCCAGTATTGCCTGACACTGGGTGTGCAAATCTCACTAATTAATATTCATAAATAGGCGTGAGTCGTTTAGTGATGCCTCTGCCTATTTATACCAAATTAATCAAACACTACTGATTACCTTACTCTACACTGAACTACCTGTGGCTATTGCAGTGGCGCCTACTACAATAAAAGACTACACACTGTGCTTAAATAAAAGGTATTTATTAACACACTATACGTCACAGTCTAATATTTGCTTATAATTATATATCTATCTATATCAATGGGGATAAATATATTGTGTGCTGCTATAAATATATGTAAACGCACTATGACAACACACTTACGGTCCTAACTACACTAGACACAATCCCACTTTCAATATTCAACCCCAAAATCTAACTACACATAATACTCATATACACACCCAACCTGATTCTAAGCTGTTCCTAAAGGAGTAACAAGGGGTTAACACACACTCACTGCTACTGGGGCAGGCAGGGTAGCAGTGAAGGGGTATCAAGGGATATCAGGGGTAGATGATGGGGAGATATAGCAGGGGATGCCAGGGGAGGTATTACAGGGGTTAAACAGGGGAGAATCCAGAGGAGAAGGGGTTAACTGTGCAAGGGGTGCCAGGGGGATACAGGGGTGAATTAGGGTAAATACAGGGGCGTTGGCGGTATAGGACAGTGGAATAATAAGGGTTAAATGCAGGGGGATCGTTGGTGGTATAAGGGGAATAATAGGGGTTAATGCAGGGGAATCGTTGGTGGTATAGGGGGAATAATAAAGGTTAATGCAGTGGAATCGTTGGTGGTATAGGGGGAATAATAAGGTTTATTGCAGGGGAATCATTGGTGGTATAAGGGAAATATTGATACTCAGCCGGTATATGCTTGTTTTCCAGGGGGTGCTCGTTTCTCCAGGGGATGATCCTCTCCGGCTGGGGGCTGGTAAAAGGTGACTCTTGAGCGCAGCGCCGCCGGACTATGTAAGTCCCGATCCCCCAGTGCTGCGGCATGCCCACGTGGGCTGGCGCACGCACCCCGGAGCGCCATCCCGAAAAACATTATGGATCTTCCAAGTCTGAGGAAGATTAAGACGGAAGGCAACGGGATTGATGACGGACAAGATCTTGTAAGGCCCAATAAACCTAGGACCCAACTTCCAGGAGGGAACCTTCAGTTTGATATTCTTTGTAGACAACCACACCAGATCCCCCCCACATTCAGGTCCGGACCAGGCACACGTCTCTTATACGCCACACGCTTATATCTCTCACTCATCCTCTTCAGATTACCCTGAATCTTTTGCCAAATAAATAACAAAGACAAGGAAAATCTCTCCACATCAGGTAAACCAGATAACCCCTCTCCAGAGAATGTGCCAAACTGCGGATGAAACCCATATGCACCAAAAAAATGGTGACTTATCAGAGGACTCCTGACGATGGTTATTTAAAGCAAACTCAGCAAGGGACAAAAAAGAACACCAATCCTCCTGATTCTCCGCCACAAAACAGCGCAGATATGTCTCCAGATTCTGATTGACGCGTTCGGTCTGACCATTTGACTGCGGGTGAAAAGCAGAAGAGAACGACAAACGAACCCCCAAGCGAGAACAGAAGGCCTTCCAGAATCTGGAAACAAACTGCGTGCCCCTATCAGAAACGATGTCTGAAGGAATGCCATGCAATTTAACAATGTGAACAACAAACGCTTGCGCCAGCGTCTTAGCATTGGGTAACCTAGGAAAGGGAATGAAATGCGCCATTTTGCTAAAACGGTCCACTACTACCAGAATCACAGTCTTCCCCGAGGAACGAGGTAAGTCCGTAATGAAGTCCATGGACAGATGCGTCCAAGGACGGGAAGGAATGGGTAACGGGAGGAGAGAACCCAATGGCCGTGAATGAGGGACCTTGGTACGAGCGCAGGTCTCGCAGGCTGCCACAAAACACTCAACCGTTTTACGAAGAGCCGACCACCAGAATCTCCAAACAATGAGATCCACTGTGGCTGTGGTCCCCGGGTGCCCAGCAAGGACAGTATCGTGGTGCTCCTTAAAAACCTTGTGTCGTAAAGCGAGAGGCACAAACAACCTCCCAGGGGGACAAAGATCAGCAGCATCTGCCTGGGCTGCCTGAACCTCTGCCTCCAAATCAGGATAAAGAGCAAAGGCGACCACCCCTTCAGCCAAAATGGGACCCGGGTCTTCAAAGTTCCCCCTCCCGGAAAACAATGTGACAGGGCATCCGCCTTCACATTTTTAACCCCAGGGCGGAACGTAACAACAAAATTAAACCTAGAAAAGAACAAAGACCATCTGGCCTGTCTCTGGTTCAGACGCTTGGCCGATTCCAAGTAGGCCAGATTCTTATGGTCTGTAAACACGGTAATAGGGTGTCTGGCTCCCTCTAACCAATGGCGCCATTCCTCAAAAGCTAATTTGATGACCAACAACTCCCTATCTCCCACATCGTAATTTCTCTCTGCAGAGGAGAGTTTCCTTGAGAAAAAGGCACACGGTCGCCATTTGGCAGGAGAGGGACCATGAGATAAGACCGCACCCACACCCACCTCAGAAGCGTCCACTTCAACAATAAAAGGCATGATGAAGCGCTCTTAGCGTGAAACAGCTGTAGCCGTACCTCCATTTGTCTCATGTGCACAGACCTGCCTGTACCCTATTTTATAGAAGCCTAATAAACTGGACGTTTTATCTTGGAATTGGTGAGTGCCGCTGTCTCCTTCTCCTCTCTCTCCTGAATACACCATTGTGTCTATCTCGGCAGAGCACCACCGCATCCATTTGCTGAATTGCATTACTTGTGTCCTCCTTGCAACCCTGCATACTGGTCAGGTGTAGCAGTGCCGGCAGCGCTTTCTCCTCTTGATTGTTTTCAACAATAAAAGGTAGAGAGACATCAGGTTGTACCAAAATGGAAGCGGAAGCAAAACTCTCTTTGATACTAGAAAAGGCTTTAAGCGCATCTACCGACCACGAAGAAAAATCTACCCCTTTTTTAGTCCTATCAGTGAGTGGCTTAACAACAGAGGAATAATTCAAAATTAACTTTCTGTAATAATTGGCAAAACCCAAAAACCGCATCAGCGCCTTCTGATTCTCAGGAAGCTCCCAATCAAGCACAGCGCTGACCTTCTCAGGGTCCATGCGAAAACCAGAAGCGGAGAGAAGAAAACCAAGAAATTGAATCTCCGGAGCCGCAAACACACATTTTTCCAGTTTAATGTACAATTTATTATCCCGCAGAATCAGCAAGACCTGACATAAGTGGTCTCGAGCGAGTCTTGAAATCAGGAGAAAAAATCAAAATGTCATCCAGATACACCAGTACAAATTTCCCCATTAAATGATGAAAAATACTGTTCACAAAATGTTGGAAGACGGCCAGAGCATTCATCAAACCAAAGGGCATAACCAAATTGTCGAAATGACCCTCAGGGGTATTGAAGGCCGTCTTCCATTCGTCCCCTTCCCTGACCCTGACTAGGTTGTATGCCCCTCTTAAATCCAACTTAGAAAAAACCTTAGCCCCAACAATCTGGTTAAACAGGTCCGGGATCAGAGTAAGCGGATATGGGTCACGAATTGTGATACTGTTCAGCTCCCTGAAATCCAGACAAGGTCTTTAAAGAACCATCTTTTTTATTAACAAAAAAAAAAACAGCGGCAACAAGTGACTTCGAGGGTCGGATGTGTCCCTTTCTCAGGCTCTCAGAGATATAAGTACGCATAGCGACTCTTTCAGGTTAAGAGAGATTGTATAAACGTGATTTTGGCAGTTTGGCGCCTGGGATGAGATTAATAGGGCAGTCGTACTCCCGGTGCGGGGGTAACTCCTGGACACCACTCTCGGGAAAACACATCCGAAAATTCAGAGAGAAAAGATGGCACAGTCTTGGTAGAAATCTCAGAAAGAGACGCCATGAGGCAATTCTCTCTGCAAAACTTACTCCAACCATTTATTTGCCTTGCTTGCCAATCAATGGTGGGGTTATGTTTAGTGAGCTAGGGTAGCCCCAACACTCGAGGAGTAGGTAATCCGCTTAAGACGAAACATGACATATCCTCAACATGAGCGTCACCCACAGTCAAATGGATATTGTGATCTATGCCTTTAACGATCTTTGAGAAAGTGGAGCGGAAATCCATAGCAAAAACAGGTATATCCTTTTCCAAAGTGCATACCTGGAAACCATGCGTTATTTTGCAAATTGATTATCAACGAGATTGACAGCTGCTCCACTATCTACAAAAATCTCACAAACAATGTTCTTGCTGTCTAGCGCCACCCTGGCAGGCAGGAGAAAACGGGAACTACAAGTAAATGGCAAACCTTCAATTTCCGCATCAACCTTGCCAATAGTAGCAAATGGAAAGTTTTTAGAGGGTTTTATCTTTTTGTTTTTCTTTTATTACCCTCAGAAAACTCCATGAAAATCCTAGAGGGGCAAACATAAGCCAAATGATTTATACCCCCACAACAGAAACAAACCCTCCTCTGAAAGCTGAATCCTCTACTATCAGAGGCAAACCCAGCTGCATGGCCTCCTCCTCAGAGGGGATTGAGACCCCTGCGCACTTAATGAGACAGCCCCACTGTCCTTGGACTGAATATGACAGGAAGGAGTAGTCTCCTCTCTCTCTCTAAGACGCCTGTCAATACGAACAGCTATAGACATGGCAGATTCTAACAAGGCTGGTCTCTCATGAAAAGCAAATGCATCTTTCAATCTTTCCAAAAGTCCATGGCAAAATTGACTTCGGAGTGCAGCATCATTCCAACCAGTATCAGCTGCCCATCTCCGAAATTCTGAACAATATATCTCTGTGGACTGTTTACCCTGGCATAAAAGACGCAGTTTAGATTCAGCCAGAGCAATACAATCCGGGTCATCATATATCTGCCCCAGGGTACAAAAAATTTATCCACCGATCGGAGGAGCCGTGCCCCGACCGGCAGCCAAAAGGCCCAAGACTGAGCGTTATCCCTGAACAGCGAGATGATGATCCCCACCCTCTGCTCCTCATCACCAGAGGAATGGGGAAGTAGGCGAAAATGGAGTTTGCAAGCCCCTCTAAAGCGAACAAACTCCATGAATGCAAGCAGAACCGGTCACCTGAAACTGAGACACAGTTTTACGGAGATCTGCTACCTCCAGTGAAAGATCTTGCATGCTGTCAATCAAGGCTGAAACCGGATCCATGCTTAAGACGGTTATGGCGGTTTATAATGTCACGGATGGTGTTGCAGAAAGCTGGAACTTATAAATAAACCTCCAACTGGCTTGATCCTAAACTAAGGAGAATATGGGTGAGCCCTATAAAACCCCTAGAGCTCTCCCTGACTGCTATGCCCATGCAAAGATCTTTATGGTAGACGATTGCATGTCCACGTACCTTATACTATCTGATACCTGAAAACCCTATAATAGTGAGGGGACACGACCACCGGCTCCCTGCACTTAATACGGACGGAGTCAGGGTCACCTACCAATCAAGCCAGCAAAAGAAATGCAAATAAAGGAAACAGACTTATCTGAGGAATCAGAAGGAGCATCCAGCAGTGAACAACTCATCCAGGAAGAAGTATAAACCGCAAAGTGAGGCAGTATGGGAGGGAATATAAAGGGAGACAATCAGTGCAAATAGGTGACAGCTGGGAGAAGGAAAAGAGATGAGAAAGTGAAACCAAAACAAAGAAAATCATACAAGAGGTAGAGAAGAATGTCTAACAGACCTTCTCACAGGACTGGCAGTGACACTCAGCTCTTGCCCAGATCTATAATTTTCCCCCAGACATCATGGAACCAGCGGTTCATAAGGAATTATGAATTGCCCGTCTATCTCAGACATAAGTCAAATATATTTTAGAGAATTTCTGCAAATGTTCGCGAACAGGCGAACCGCCATTGACTTCAATAGGCAGGCGAATTTTAAAACCCACAGGGACTCTTTCTAGCCACAGTAGTGATGGAAAAGTTGTTTCAAAGGGACTAACACCTCAACTGTGGCATGTCGGAGGGGGATCCATGGCAAAACTCCCATGGAAAATTACTTAGTTGACGCAGAGTTGGATTTTAATCCATAAATGGCATAAATCACCTAACAATCCTAAAATGTTTTTTAACAACGTGGTTTAAAACATCCAGTGTGTGTATACGATCAGGTATGATGTTGTATCGATCAGGTAGTGTAAGGGTTACGCCCGCTTCACAGACATTGACAGACCAAACTCCCCTTTTGATGCACCGCAAACAACCGCAAACAGTCCAGTTGCCCAAGAGCAAACTTCCCATTTGCACAAGGTTGGGTACCAAGCTAGCCATGTCCCGTTGATGTCATTGAAGGTTTCTTCATCCACCCAGCCACGTACAACACCAAGGGTCCCCGAAAGGTGAATTGAATTGATTTTTCGAATGGGGAGATGGTTAAAAAAACGCTGACTCCCTCCCCTTTGTTTGAATCCACGCCATGGTCACTGCGTCTGCGCCGTGCAAATTACTGTCACACCTGATATGAGTGGTATTTTCTGTAGTACTATTCTCATCAGTCTAATCCCTGTTACGTCCCCTATCTGGGGACGTGTGTCGAATTGATTAATAATTGTAGAATTAACGACATCCTGAAATAATTGTGTTCTGAGCTCTGTACTTGCTTTGTATTGGAATTGATGGGGAGTTTTTTAAATTGTCTGCATTATTTCTAATAAACTATTAAGAGACTTTATTATGATTTTTTTATTTTATGTATTAAAAACCCATACAACTTAGAAAAAAAAAAATATTTTTTATTTTTATTTTTTTATGAAAAATTATCCAGCCGATCGCTTTTAGTCTGATCATAATGAAGCAACGGCCTTATCTGGGGTGTGGCAACATTGCCAACACACTCATAGAGGTGATGATCGCTTCATTGTGATACGCAAGCCCCTTCACCACAACAAGGTACCGATCATGAAGGGGAATTGACACATGTATGTGCCTTTTTTTTTTTTGTTTTGTTTTTGCAGCCACAGTGCAGCACTAGAGGCCATGTCATCAGGCCTTTTGTTAGTCAAACGTATCCCTTACTGTCAGTCCCTTCGGGATGCATGCCTCAACACTTTTTTGACCAAGGCGACTTCTTTTGTCAGTGACAATGCCTCCTGCTGCACTGAAGGGCCTTTCTGACAGGACACTTGAAGCGGGGCAGGCCAGAAGTTCTATCGCCAACTGGGATAGTTCAGGCCACAGGTCAAGGCTGCACACCCAGTAGTCAAGGGGTTCATCGCTCCTCAGAGTGTTGATTTTTTTACCTGCAAGGTATTTGAGTGAATGACACCCTGTAACGGTATGAGTGGAGGCCTAGCCACTAGCCAGTATACAGTCTGTGTGGGCCTGATACACACGGGCTTGCAAATGTGATTGTCACAGAAAAATATTAAATATAATATTTTTTTTTTATCTGCAAGGTATTTTCTGTCACACCCTGTATGAATGGTGTGCACACATTGCTGTCTGTGACTGAGACTGCAGCATCTCGCACATCGCGCAGCCAGGCAACTGCAAAAAAATAAATAAATAAAAATAAATAAATAAATATATATATATATATATATAGTACAGACCAAAAGTTTGGACACACCTTCTCATTCAAAGAGGTTTTTTTATTTTCATGACTATGAAAATTGTAGATTCACACTGAAGGCATCAAAACTATGAATTAACATATGTGGAATTATATACATAAAAAAGTGTGAAACAACAGAAAATATGTAATTCAAGGTTCTTCAAAGTAGCCACCTTTTGCTTTGATTACACTCTTGGCATTCTCTTGATGAGCTTCAAGAGGTAGTCACCTGAAATGGTCTTCCAACAGTCTTGAAGGAGTTCCCAGAGATGCTTAGCACTTGTTGGCCCTTTTCCCTTCACTCTGCGGTCCAGCTCACCCCAAACCATCTCGATTGGGTTCAGGTCCGTTGACTATGAAGGCCAGGTCATCTGGCGCAGCACCCAATCACTCCCCTTCATGGTCAAATAGCCCTTACACAGCCTGGAGGTGTGTTTGGGGTCATTGTCCTGTTGAAAAATAAATGATGGTCCAACTAAACGCAAACCGGATGGAATAGCATGCCGCTGCAAGATGCTGTGGTAGTCATGCTGGCTCAGTATGCCTTCAATTTTGAATAAATCCCCAACAGTGTCACCAGCAAAGCACCCCCACACCATCACACCTCCTCCTCCATGCTTCACGGTGGGAACCAGGCATGTAGAGTCCATCCGTTCACCTTTTCTGCGTCGCACAAAGACACGTTGGTTGGAACCAATGATCTCAAATTTGGACTCATCAGACCAAAGCACAGATTTCCACTGGTCTAATGTCCATTCCTTGTGTTCTTTAGCCCAAACAAGTCTCTTCTGCTTGTTGCCTGTCCTTAGAAGTGGTTTCCTAGCAGATATTCTACCATGAAGACCTGATTCACACGGTCTCCTCTTAACAGTTGTTCTAGAGATGTGTCTGCTGCTAGAACTCTGTGTGTACAAACCAAAAAAGACAAGGTGGCATTAGCAGGAGGTGCTCAAACCCACATGCAGTCGTGCATATATATAGGGGAGCAAATCCTTCACTTGTGGCCCGTTGCTAATGGCGATCCCCAGCAAAATGCATACGGTGGAGGATGCCCGCGGCGAACCACAAGTACCACAATAGACATCTCACACAAGGTAACAAGTGCGGATGTAATAATCAATATAACAAAACAACAACAAATACAGGTGCACTCTGCGGTCTCACTAAACCCTCAAACTGATTTTAAAATTGAGAGATTAGTCAACATGTCCTACGGTGTAGAACATGTCTAAGCCCGGGCACCACGTCAAGGTTTCTCAAGTAGCCCGGGACCTAACGCTCTCCTACCTGCGCCGTATGGGCGATACCAGGAGCCAGTGGGCAAATTACAGGAGCATGAGGCCGACTCACAAACAGCTCACCAGTTACCTCCAGCATGAAACCATGCTTGCAATGGGAGGAGGGAGGAGTCTGTGAGTCCCACTCAAGACTGACTGATATGGCCCAGGCCTCACAGGTGCACCTAAATGTGGCCTGTAGATGGAAAACAGGCACATTTGAATTGGAGTTTATACACCTCCAGGAATCTATATATACAAACCAAAAAAGACAAGGTGGCATTAGCAGGAGGTGCTCAAACCCACATGCAGTCGTGCATATATATAGAACTCTGTGTGGCATTGACCTGGACTCTAATCTGAGCTGCTGTTAACCTGCGATTTCTGAGGCTGGTGACTTGGATGAACTTTTCCTCCGCAGCAGAGGTGACTCTTGGTCTTCCTTTCCTGGGGCGGTCCGCATGTGAGCCAGTTTCTTTGTAGCGCTTGATGTTTTTTGTGACTGCACTTAGGGACACTTTCAAAGTTTTCCCAATTTTTCGGACTGACTGACCTTAATTTCTTAAAGTAATGATGGCCACTCGTTTTTCTTTACTTAGCTGCTTTTTTCTTGCCATAATACAAATTCTAACAGTCTATTCAGTAGGACTACCAGCTGTGTATCCAACTGACGTCTCCACAACACAACTGATGGTCCCAACCCCATTTATAAGGCAAGAAATCCCACTTATTAAACCTGACAGGGCACACCTGTGAAGTGAAAACCATTTCAGGTGACTACCTCTTGAAGCTCATCAAGAGAATGCCAAGAGTGTGCAAAGCAGTAATCAAAGCAAAAGGTGGCTACTTTGAAGAACCTAGAATATGACATATATTTTTAGTTGTTTCAAACTTTTTTGTTATGTATATAATTCCACATGTGTTAATTCATAGTTTTGATGCCTTCAGTGTGAATCTACAATTTTCATAGTCATGAAAATAAAGAAAACTCTTTGAATAAGAAGGTGTGTCCAAACTTTTAGTCTGTACTGTATATATATCTAAAAAAAAAAAAGCACACTGATGTACCAGCCCTGAAAAGGGCTTTTTGGGGTGCTGTCGGGATGCTGTCCTTACAGCAGATGAGTCTGTGGACACAGAACAATGCCCTAGCTAACGCTTTCCCTATTGAATCAGCAGCAGCTGCACTGTCCCTCCTCTCACTGTGAATGCAGCTTCCGAATAAATCTTATCTTAAATGGATGCTGTCCAGGAGGTGGGAGGGTCTGGGAGGGAGGGTCTGCTGCTGATTGGCTGGAATGTGTCTGATGACTGTGAGGTACAGGGTCAAAGTTTACTCAATGATGATGTATAGGGGGCGGGTCGAACATTGCATATGTTCGCCCGCAGCGGCGAACGCGAACAAGCTATGTTCGCCGGGAACTATTCGCCGGCGAATAGTTTGGGACATCACTAATATATTTATGTGATCCTGGGGCTACAGTTTAAAAGGCTTGTGCCAGTAAGCCGGCGTGTCTTTTTCTGAAAGGGGGTCACATCGTGCCATGTATTTGGAGAGACCTGGAAACTGCTGACATCACTGCCCCCACGTGACCACAAGCAAGGACTATTCCACCATCATGTAGTAAAGTTAAGGCACACAGTTTTCAGTGTTGCATCATAACCCAAAGGAACATTTATCTACCCGGTAACTGGCTTATACTCTGTGTAATCCTGTTTGTACCATACTACCTGTATTCATAACCTCATACCACTGTATATAATTTTTGTGTATAGTGTATTATTTAGTGTGCCCTTAAGGCAATTAAATATATAATTTAATCTTGTGCTGTCTTGTATCTCAATCACGAATCCCCACATCCGTGTTTCGGCCTAGTTATAAGCTACCGCGGGGTGGTTTCTCACCCTATATAATCCGGACTTGGCTGATATCAAACGAGAAGCTGGTGGAAGATTTCCTGGGCTGAGGAAGCGCTGTTTCACTGGGGCAGTGGCCAGGCTCCCACAGCTTGTTGCCTCTCTGTGCCCGTGTGGACAGGAGGAGTCGGTGTAAACTGTACCAAGCTGACCTTACCCGCTCCTCCGGAAGGGCGTAACGTCACGCCTTGGTAACCAGTGACCATACCGTATCTTGTGAGCTCGACGTAGCTGACGTCAAGCGGGCATGAAGGGTGGTATTTGTCACAGCAACATACAGTTAGAACCTCCCAAAACCTGCCAGGGCCAGATCAGCTTCTAGTATTGTCAGCTTGGGAACTGGTGATGCTGATGATACTGAAAACATGCCAGACCTAAAACAAGCTCGCCTGCCGCTAGCTCGGTGCAGAGTGTGCAAGTATCTCCTGTCTGGCGGTTTTCCTCCACGGTGCTGGAAAACAAAATGGATTCGATAATGGAATATGTGGCCAAGAAACAACTCTGCTTGCACAAGTTGCTGGTGGTGCAGTCTCTGTGGAGATACCTGGCTAATGGCATGTGCTCAGCCTCACTAGAAGTTATCTAGCTGGCATTGTTTAAAAAGCCATCCCTGCTTTGTACTCTCAAGTGGCGGTGAATATAGGCCACTCCTTGCAATTCTAGCTGTGCAGCAAGGTGCACACAATGGACACCTGAAGCAATGGTTACGGACTGGAACAGTTCATGCCTTTCACAGCCCATTAGATCAATGTTTTTTTGCAGCGAGGCAGCACTGCAGCAAGAAGGCCAGGTCCTATTGACACCACCACGTTTGTTCCAACACCAGGCACTTATCGGCCTCCTTCATGGATATCCTCCTGTCCCAAACAGAAGCAGGGCAGAACATCGCTCCGACTCCCCCTTCTTCCTATCATGTGAAGCGTTGCCATGCCGTTTTAGAGCTGATCTCCCTGGGTGATAGTAGCCACATAGCCAAATACTTTCTAAAGTGCATCAAGCGGCAAACAACCGCGCTGGCTGTCTCCTCACCTAACTCCAACTGGGCAAGGTGTTCAGAGACAATTGCAGGAACATTGTGGCTGCTTTGTGTTTGGGAGAAATAAGAAATGCTCTCTGAATGATGCATGTGATAAGTCTAGGCTCCGGTTATGTGTGCCAGCTCTGTGTGTCCATCTTCCAGTAAATGTTGTTTCCTCCCTCGCCAGCACAGGCATGGTCACCTGCTTTACTGCAGCCAATGACTGGCTTTAGTGGTGATGTGTTTCTTGTGGACATGTTACCCCTGAATCCAGTCATTGTCTACAGCAGAGCAGATGATTATGCCCATTCTGCCACGGACCTAAAGAACTTTGTCTTACCGGCTTCACAGCCCTGGGACGGCCAGCAAGGGTAACAGGTGCAAAACAATGTGGGAGAACTTGCAAAATCGCAGGGTTTTCAAATACTTCTGTTCCTGACTGTATACTGGAGACCTGCAGATATTTGGGTCAGATAACTCCTGCTGTCCGGTCATTTTTGGTCGTCTTTTCAGGTCATAAAAAACCTTCTACACAACTTTTCCAACCGTCTGATGACTTCTACAATATTTTTTTCACAGCTTGTGAATCCGGGTGAAGATCTGAACAATATTAATCCTACAGAGACATATGTGAGGGGAGATGCGCAGAGGACAGAGGACATTCCTACAGATAACCGCCCAGGTGAGTAGTGACCACTAAGTAACGCCGAGAGGTCTCTAAGATTCTACTCCTTCACTGGATGATACAATTTTATGTTGCATTTTTAGGTTCTCTCTTCTGTCAGTTTTTTCAGCGTTATATTCAATGATTCAGCTAAAATTCTAATTAAATATGAATGGAAATGTGACAGCGTTATAGGTGATATACAGTATATATATGATAGATATAGTCCATCCTCAGGAGAGGTCATTAATATCAGATCGGCGGTGGATTCAACTCCTGGCAGCCTTGTCGATCAGATGTATGGAGAGGACACAGTGCTCTGCGCGCTCTTAGGCCTCTTCCTGGCCATGCAATGTGACGTTCATTGGTCATATGGCCTAGGCACAGATTAGTCCCATTCCAGTGAATGGGTCTGAGCTGCAATGCCAAGCACAGCTACTATTCAACAGGTGGGGGTGCAGGGTGTCGGACCCCCGCTGATATTGATGACCTGTGCTGACAAAATTTTTGTAGAACCACTTAAATGATTTGCAAATGATAAGAAACGAAAACAAAATATGCAAAACTTCTTGCTTTATTCAGTATTGAGTATTAGTGCCACGTGCATAAATACATTCACTTACATGCCTTGGCATCCCACCAACGAGGTTACTAATGATTGTCTGAGGAATGTTCTGCCATGCTGAATGCATTTGGGCAAGGAAATCATCAGGATCTGTTGCTGGTACCTACAGTATCTCACAAAAGTCAGTCCTCCCCTCACATTTTTGTAAATATTGTATTCTAACTTTTCATGGGACAACCCTGAAGACCTGACACTTTTTGATACAATGTAAAGTAGTCGGTGTACAGCTTGTATAACAGTGTAAATTTGGTGTGCCCTCAAAATAACTTAACACACAGCCACTAATGTCTAAACCACTGGCAACAAACGTGATTACAAACCTAAGTGAGAATGGCCAAATTGTGCCCACAGTGTCAATATTTTGTGTGGCCACCATTATTTTCCAGCACTGCCTTAACTCTCTTGGGCATGGAGTTCACTAGAGCTTTACAGGTTGCCACTTGAGTCCTCTTCCACTCCTCCATGACGACATACGTCTTTTTTGAAAAGACAAGCTCTGGATATGGAGCTGAGCATGTGCACTCACCTTCTTCGGTCGACCATGACGAGGCCTGTTCTGAGTGGAACCGGTCGTCTTAAACCAGTGTATGGTCTTAGCCACCATGCTGCAGCTTGCAATTGCTGATTATCTGGGACCCTACACCAGGTATTTATCCAAGTCCTCCTGAATGGACATCCTCCTATCCCCAACAAAAACAGAGCAGATTGTTGCTTCCACTTCTACTCCCTCCTTTTATATGTGCAAATTGAAGCATTGCCATGTTGTCTTAAAGAGGGAATTTCATGTGTTTTTTTTTAGTTTAGATAAATACCTTTCCTTGCGGGGTACTGCTGATGCTGCCGCCCTGCCTGTTTTTTTTTTTTTTTTCAAATATTGCTCCTACGCCCCGCTGTGCCCCCCTGCAGTTTTTCTGCTCAGTATGTTAATACTCAGCATCGGTACATGGAGGAGGAGACGCTAGGGTTTTTCAATGGGCATCTCTTTCTCCCAGGCTGTGACGCTCTCCGCTGTGATTGGATCGTGGCACAGCCAGGGAGAAGACACCCATTGGGAAACCCTGGCGTCTCCTCCTCCCTGTACCGATGCTGAGTATTAACATACTGAGCAGAAAAACTGCAGGGGGGCACAGCGGGGCGTGCAATATTTGAAAAAAAACAGACAGGGTGGCAGCATCAGCAGGGAAAGGTATTTTTTTTCCCCAAACGCCTCCACAGCGGCACGATTGACAGGAGGATTACCCTGCCTCCCCCAGGCATGGGAAAAAGAGCTCTGGCAGGATTGTTTATTTCTTTGAAACGCCCAGGCTCAAGATCCGTAAGGACAGTGTGGACGGGCGGGTCACATGGCAGGCGAGATCTTGCGGCAGACCAGAACTGCAGGGACACATCTGTATGACGTACTTCCCCTTAGACAACGAGCAGTTTAAAAAGAAAGAAGGGAAGTGGTTCCAGTGTCCTGCTGAATAGCTGCTCTGGTAACATGTCGGCACCAGGGGAATCGGACAGCGGCCGGAAATATGCAGACCCGTCAAAAGCCAACAGCTCGGTAAGCTCTCCTCCTTTTGGGAGGCTTAATGATGTGTGTTCACTGGTTTCTCACCTGTTTTGAGCAGAATACAATCTTTTTCATCAGGGGTGAGGGGCTATCCATCTCAATCTTTTATGAATAAGGCTGCTCCCTTCTGAATGCACTTTTTTAATATATTCCCTAGGTCAGGGAGACACCAAAAATCTGCTGACTCTTCTCAGCGTGTCAAAAAGTGCTCCATTTGTAAAAAAGGACTGCCTTCCGGTCATAAGAAACCCCTTTGTGTGAAATGTCTGGAAAAGATTGTGTCTGAAGAATCTCCTTCTCTTCTGGATAATATTAGAAATGAGCAGCGCTGTGTAGGGCTGAAACGATTTAATCGATGTAATTGAGGCAAAAAATCCTCGATGCAGTTTTTCTGCATCGAGGATTCGTATAAATCACATGACCACGGAGCGTGAGTGAAATTAAGCTTCTCACTCACCGATCCATGGCCTCCCGTCGGCACCGCGCTGCAGGACCTTGCGTTCACACATCGTCAGCACGCTGGCTGACACGCTGTGTGTGACGTCAGGTCCCCAGTGCATGCTGGGATGAAGACGCGTCTCCTGCGGACGTTTGTCGGCGCACTCTGCACTTAAAGGTAAGTATAAAGTTAGCAGAGGCGGCGGGGCAGTAAATGGTGGCACCTGTGATTTGGCATGGGGAAATGGGGGCACCTGTGATTTGGCATGGGCTGGGGAAAACGGGGGCACCTGTGATTTGGCATGGGGAAATGTGGGCAGCTGTGGTTTGGCATGTATAAAGTTATTGGCAGGGGGGGCACCTGTGATTTGGCATGTATAACGTTAGAGGGGTTAATGGGAGCACCTATGATTTGCCATGTATAAAAGTATTGGGGGGGGGGAGTGGTTAATGGGGGACCTGTAATTTGGCATGGGCTGGGGAAAACGGGGGCACCTGTGATTTGGCATGGGGAAATGTGGGCAGCTGTGGTTTCGCATGTATAAAGTTATTGGCAGGGGGGCATCTGTGATTTGGCATGTATAACGTTAGAGGGGTTAATGGGAGCACCTATGATTAGGCACTCAGACTGTTGATCTGGGGGAGTGGGGACATGGTGGATGGCATGGAGGCACTGGGAAAGGGGGACATCATGGCAATCTGGATGGAGGGGCTGATGGCAGTGCCATCATGGGGGCACCAGGGGACATGGCATAGAGGGGCTGTTGAACTGATGGCACTGGGAAAGGGGGACATTTTTATAAAGTAATACATTATTTTAAGAAAGTTTTTCTTATTAGATTACTCGATTAATCGTAAAAAATAATTGATAGAATACTCGATTACTTAAATAATCGTTTACTGCAGCCCTAGCACTGTGTGTACCTTTAAGTTAGCATCCACATCTCAGAAACCATCCACTTCCATGTCTGTTAGGTCCACACCCTCTGAAGTTGATCTACAAGAGGATGATTTAGAGGACACTGATTCCCTATTAAAAACAATAAGGTCGACCTTAAACCTAGAAGAATCTAAACAGCCAAAACCCGTGCAGGACCTTATGTTTAGATGGTTGGGAGAAAAAAGGATTTCCATCAGATTCCAGAAATTTTCGTCTAAGACGAAATTTCAGCTCATCCACAAGGGGTAGACAGGATCAGAAAAAAAGAGGTTTTTCATCCAGATGGCACAGGGGTAGAAGAAGAGGCAAAGGTTTTCTCTTTAACCCAAAAAATTCCTCCCAGAAATCTACAAATCAATGATGCCAGAAGCAGGGTGGGAAGAAGACTAAAGAAATTTTTTCCAGCTTGGGAAAGAATTTCCAGGTTAACCTTGGGTATTAGACGTAATATCAGCAGGTCTTAAACTAGAGTTTTCTTCCATACCTCTAAATGTTTTCCAGATCACCAGAGAGTCGAAAACAGTTCAGTCTTTGCTCCTAGACCAGGTGATGATACTGCTTCAGAAAGAGGCCATTGTTCCAGTCCCTCCAGGAGAAGAGAGAACAGGTTTTTATTCTCCAGTGTTTCTAGTAAAAAAAAAAACAGCTTTTAAAGAGCAATTAGAAATCTAAAAGGCCTAAATCTTAATTTCCAGTACAAACGTTTAAAAATGGAGACAATAAAATCTACGATAAACCTGCTAAGGAAGGACGCTTTCACGGCGACTCTGGATCTGACCAATGCATATTATCACATTCCAATATGCAGCGGTCACCAAAAGTATTTAAGGTTCGCAATTCAAAAGAGAAAAGAAGTGTTCCATTTCCAATTCCATGTCCTTCTTTTTGGCTTCACATCAGCTCCGAGGGTCTTTTAAAAAAATAATGGCGGGGGCCGTAGCAGATTTACATAAAAAATGGATACTGTTCATCTCCTATTTAGACTATATTTTCTTATTGCTGCAGAGTCGAAAGAGACACTAGAAGAACAATTTAAGTATTGTACAGCAGGATCTAGAAGGACTAGGATGGATGATAAATCTAGAAAAATCTAATCTTCTTCCCGAAAGGAGGAAGATATTTTTGGACATGTTCTTGGACTTAAATTTTATGGAAACTTTTCTTCCAACAGAAAAACTATCAAAAATCAACCAGGAAATGTATCTATTCCGCAGCAGGAGAAAGTGACTATTCGAATGGTAATGAAGGTATTGGGTCTAATGTCTTCTTCAATTCCAGCTGTAAAATAGGCACAAGCGCATTCTTGGACTCTTCAAATGTTCATGTTAAAGAATTGGGACAAAAGTATACCCTAATTATAGAAGAAGGTAAGAGTTCCCCAGTAAGTAAAAGACTCCCTAAATTGGTGGCAAAACAGAAGGAATCTGCAGGGGAGTACCTTGGCGACAAACAAACACCATAACAATTACAACAGACGCCAGCAGAATCGTCTGGGGGGCTCATTCAGACCTGTCCATTGTACAGGGAACATGGGAGATAAATCTAAGTCTGTCTTCCTACAATCTAAGAGAATTATCAGCGGTTTGGGAGGCCTTAAAAACACTTCAATCAGAAATAAAAGGATGAGAGATAAAAAAATTATCAGACAACATCACAGCGGTCACTTATCTGAACAAACAGGGAGGTACAAAAAGGCTGTCCTTGGCAAAAGTATCAGAAAAGATCTTCCGATGGGCAAAAAAATATATACTTTCATATATAGCAGTCGATATAAAAGGAAAGGACAACAGAGTCGCAGACTTTCTAAGCAGAGATGTCCTGAAAGATGGAGAGTGGAGTCTGAATTGACAGGTTTTTATTCAAATAACACAAAAATTGGCTTTTCCAGACCTGGACCTTTTTGCAACATGACAAAAAAGACAAACGGAAAGATTTTGCTCCCTATCCTACAGAGATCGCCCATTCTTCGTCGATGCACTCTCCCAGTCTTGGCCCTGTATGCGTTTCCCCCATTTGCATTAATTCCGAAGATCCTGCAAAAGGTGTTACAAGATAGACCCAGGTTAATCCTAATAGCGCCTTACTGGCTGTAACAATAGCAGTTGGGAGCCGCCAGCGTGCAGCGCATCCTGCTATGTACCTCAGTCGAACTACACACAAGGCTCCTCTTCTCCGCTGCAGGCTCCGGACCCGCTTTCCTGCACTGTCACTGGCGGCGACAGCTTCAGTTGCACCTTGTAGGAGCTGCACGCGTCCTGATTCTTTAAGGGTTCGTGCACGCCCCTGATTCTGCCTTCTCTCCAATCCCGGCCAGGCACCACCTTTATAAGGGTGCTTCCCCCTTCCTGTGATGCCTGAGCAATATTGTCATTTTCTACAGCGAAGGTTCCAGCTTGTTGTTCCTGTGTTGATATCCTGCTTCCGACCTTAGCCTGTATCCTGACCTCGTCTCTGCCGGATCCTCCTGTACCTCGCTGCTCTCAAGTGTATGATTCGGATTGTCGACCACTCCTCTTTCTGCTGATTAGCTTGTTTCACCTGCTGCACCTGAGCTATTCAGCTCTGCTGTTCTAACAGCTCCAGCTCTGCTAAATCACTAACTCAGCTCTGCTTCATCTGACTCTGCTGCTGCACTCCTTCCATCCAGTAACAGCTCGCTCCATCTGCCTGTATCCACAGTGCTTGCACTGGGGCGTTCTGGCCTGCTCGGCCAGCTGCCACTTAACCGGGACCACTCTTGCTGTAGCGACCTGGTGTCTCCCCTGCAGCTAAGACCAGCTTCCGCATCTTGGAGCGGGATAAAGGGTTGAAAACCAGGGGAACACTTCGATTCCGGTCCCAAGTTTGGCCCAAAGACAAACCGGTAAGTGGCACAGCGGGTCCACACATGTGGTTGGTGACAATGGAATGAACATTGTGGCTGCATTTCATTTGAAGGAAATAACACATGTTCCCTGTATGGCACACATCATAAATTTAGTGGTGCATCGATTTTTGAAAAAGCAACGTGTCTTGCAGATGGTGTTGGTCATGTCCAGGGGACTGTCCAGCCATTCCTATGTGGCTAAAAAGGGCCTTCTGAAATAAATGGTCTTCCTTTGTACCGTTTGAATTCCACCTTACATATGCTGAAGCATTGCTATGAGCAGCGTAAAGAGATTAATGATTTACATGATGCATGAGACCACCACAGCAGAGCATATGTTATTTTGAGCGCAGGCAGTGACAGGTCATCAAGGCCATGTGGGCATCCAGCGCAAGATCCCTGATACACAGCATCCAAGATTTAAGACCACTGAGGAAGGCCGTGAAAGGCCGAAACGTCTGGTCACTCTCTTCTATGCATATAGCTGTGAAAATTGCACTGGAATTCTAATTATGTGATGAAAAAATGTAAAATTAAAACTTAATAGCAACAAGAAAAACTGTGTGCTGCAATCTTCTTACTATTATAGCGTGACTGAATAAGTCCTTGCAGGCACCGGTGAACCCAACCGGAGTGCGGTACTCCAAAACTCAACACAACATCAGGGCCATGTGTAGCATCCTCAACCCCTTCGAAGATGCCACCAGAGGAGAGACAAGCATTAACATGGCATCACCCTGATACTTATATCAGAACAAATGCTCACGCTGATGCAACAAGGACTAGCTGAAGGTCAACAACCTCCAAAGCTTCCTGGGGATCCTGTAGCTGATAGGAACCTGGATTGACGAAGTCGCATAAAAGAGGAAATGGAGGAGGAGAAGTTTCTGGTGCAGGGAGACATGGAGTTTTCCCAGGCACAGATGGGAAAGGAGGTTGGCACTCGGTATGATATATATGCTGCTGATGATGATGAAGACTATGACATTGGCCATGACCAACCATTGCAGTGGGGTCTTAAAGAACTGGGTCCTCAGGCATGCTGGTGAGCATGACAAACTGCGTGCTTGGTTGCCTACATGTTGGCAAGCATGTGGTTAGCATCAAGCAAGGTGATGACTACTGGATAGCCATACTTTTAGATCATTGCAATCAAAGCAAAAAGGGGAGAATGTTTTACTGATGCCTGTCACCTGTATTTCTGTCCAGGAGTCCCATCTCCAACCTGGCTGAGTTAGAGACCTTCTACCCTCTCTGGTGGTGCCTCCCTTACAATAAGTTCAGAAGGCGCAGCAGCAGCCAATTTTGTTTTTTTAATGTGATGGAAGTTTTTTAAATGCTGTGCCAACCTGACGCATATCAGCAAAAGGACAAGCATTGCCTGAACAACTGGGTTCAGTCGTACCTGGACTGTGCCCTTTCTTCTGCACATAGCCTGTCCCCTGACTCAATAGACTTCTGGGAGGCAGATTGTAATAGTGGCTGGAACTGGCCCAGTTTGATATATGTACTATCTTGTCCAGCCTCCAGTGCAAGGTATTCAGTGTGGCAGGTGGCATCGTCACACACCTCCAGCTGATGCCAAGGAGTAGATCTGCCAGAGAGTCATACACAGATTATCAGGCCAATGGGAGCAGATTCCATTATGGTCAAATGTATTTGTTCCTGGGGGCGGGGCCTGACTGAGCATGGCATAACACGCTCGTCCCGGAGCTCCTGCTAAGATCCTGACTTCCAGCCTGTCCACAGCAAACGACCACTGTCCAACTTAGCTTTAAGGGGACACCTAGCTCCACAGAGGTGCACTCCTTAACCAGAGGCCATCAGAATGCCAAGAAAGGGCAAAACTCTGATGAAACCAGAGCATGAGGCACAGATCCAATATGGCGCAGACGAGGAGGAGAGCACGCCTGTTACAGCGTGCCATGAGATAGCAGTGCGCCTGGATTAGTACGCACATAAGCCTCGAAAGAGCTTGTAGGAGAGGTGGGGAGATTCGGAGAGGGCTCAATCTACATCAGAAGGGAAGGAGAGTTCATCAGAAGATGAGCAGACAGTGCAGGGGTCCCAGCTATCCCATAAGCAGCAATATAGTGCAGAATCAAAAGCACAAGGTCAAGTGGAGGAGACAGCAGAACCCACTTTGAAAGATGTAATGGCTGCTATAGCAAGCTGCAATAACACCCTTAAAAGTTTGAATATACAATTTGGTAGCCTTAAAGAGGACCTTTCTATCATACGTCATGATCTGCACAAAGTGGCAGAACGCACTACTGAGGTAGAGCGAAGGGTGTCAGAAATGGAAGATGGAGTCAAACCGCTCCAAAAAGCAGCCAAAGTAATCGCCAAAGATATCGCTACATTATACAGGTCCTTCTAAAAAAAATAGCATATTGTGATAAAGCTCATTATTTTCTGTAATGTACTGATAAACATTAGACTTTCATATATTTTAGATTCATTACACACCAACTGAAGTAGTTCACGCCTTTTATTGTTTTAATATTGATGATTTTGGCATACAGCTCATGAAAACCCAAATTTCCTATCTAAAAAAATTAGCATATCATGAAAAGGTTCTCTAAACGAGCTATTAACCTAATCATCTGAATCAACTAATTAACTCTAAACACCTGCAAAAGATTCCTGAGGCTTTTAAAAACTCCCAGCCTGGTTCATTACTCAAAACCGCAATCATGGGTAAGACTGCCGACCTGACTGCTGTCCAGAAGGCCATCATTGACACCCTCAAGCAAGAGGGTAAGACACAGAAAGAAATTTCTGAACAAATAGGCTGTTCCCAGAGTGCTGTATTAAGGCACCTCAGTGGGAAGTCTGTGGGAAGGAAAAAGTGTGGCAGAAAACGCTGCACAACGAGAAGAGGTGACCGGACCCTGAGGAAGATTGTGGAGAAGGACTGATTCCAGACCTTGGGGGACCTGAGGAAGCAGTGGACTGAGTCTGGAGTAGAAACATCCAGAGCCACCGTGTACAGGCGTGTGCAGGAAATGGGCTACAGGTGCCGCATTCCCCAGGTCAAGCCACTTTTGAACCAGAAACAGCGGCAGAAGCGCCTGACCTGGGCTACAGAGAAGCAGCACTGGACTGTTGCTCAGTGGTCCAAAGTACTTTTTTTCGGATGAAAGCAAATTTTGCATGTCATTCGGAAATCAAGGTGCCAGAGTCTGGAGGAAGACTGGGAAGAGGGAAATGCCAAAATGCAGTGCAGTGCCATGTCAGCTGCTGGTGTTGGTCCACTGTGTTTTATCAAGGGCAGGGTCAATGCAGCTAGCTATCAGGAGATTTTGGAGCACTTCATGCTTCCATCTGCTGAAAAGCTTTATGGAGATGAAGATTTCATTTTTCAGCACGACCTGGCACCTGCTCACAGTGCCAAAACCACTGGTAAATGGTTTACTGACCATGGTATTACTGTGCTCAATTGGCCTGCCAACTCTCCTGACCTGAACCCCATAGAGAATCTGTGGGATATTGGGAAGAGAAAGTTGAGAGACGCAAGACCCAACACTCTGGATGAGCTTAAGGCCGCTATCGAAGCATCCTGGGCCTCCATAACACCTCAGCAGTGCCACAGGCTGATTGCCTCCATGCCACGCCGCATTGAAGCAGTCATTTCTGCAAAAGGATTCCCGACCAAGTATTGAGTGCATAACTGAACATAATTTTTTGAAGGTTGACTTTTTTTTTGTATTAAAAACACTTTTCTTATGTTGGTCAGAGGTAAATATATTAATTTTTTTAGATAGGAAATTTGGGTTTTCATGAGCTGTATGCCAAAATCATCAATATTAAAACAATAAAAGGCTTGAACTACTTCAGTTGGTGTGTAATGAATCTAAAATATATGAAAGTCTAATGTTTATCAGTACATTACAGAAAATAATGAACTTTATCACAATATGCTAATTTTTTTAGAAGGACCTGTATGCTTAAACAGATGACCTTGAAAACCGGTCATGCCGGAATAATATCAGGCTTGTTGGGGTGCCAGAAACAGCGAAGGGCGTGAATGCTACCGAATTTATTGAAAAGTGGATAGCTGAAAAGTTCAAAGACAAAGGCCTATCGTCCTTTTGTGTGGTGGAGAGTTCACATTGCGTCCCTACAAGACCGTTGCCTTCTTGACGCCCACCTCGCCCAATCCTAGCAAAAATGTTGCACTATAAAGATAGAGACACAGCGATCCAGGGACCACTCGGAGCTCACGATAAACGGCGTACATGTCTCCATATTCCAGGATTATTCATCTGAAGTACAGAAGAAAGCCTGCTTCGTGGAAATAAAAAGACGACTCCGTAGATTACAAATACAATACTCCATAATGTATCCAGCTAAGTTGAGGGTAGTCGCCGTAGGATCTGCGCTGTTTTTTGAAGACCCGGATGCTGCACTACAGTGGCTAGACAAGAATGAATGGCAGCTCAGAAATCAGAACTTGGGCACCTGAAATATTCACTCAGTGAGTAAACTCAGTATAATTCCATTGTTGAGATTAAAGTTCCTACTGTGAACTTAAAAGGGAATTCCCAGTCACGTTGATGGGACGCCCCATTGCAGGAGCGTGAGTAGTACCGTTATATTCGTACCGGTGCGAGTTTTTAACGCACTTAGGTACGGGACTGAAGTTTGCAGTAGAGATTGGGCTAGGTTTTTATGGTTAGCCCTATGTTATGAAAGTACTATTGGAAAATCTGATTACATTTTGTTTTTACTAAGGGGAAGGGGAGGGCAGGAGGGTACATTCCAGTATCTGCATGCTTATATGGAAGAAATTGCAGTTTTGGGATGGGAAAATGTCGACAACTGGTAAACACTTTTGTAAATTGAAAGAATCTAATGGCGTCTATGACTAAAGGGATTAGTTGGAATGTGCAGGGAATGGCGGAGGCTAACAGAAGACATGGCATATTTAGATATTTATTGAGATACCAGCCAGCCATCTGCTGCCTACAGGAAACGCATATGACCAAATCAAATGTGCAATTGCTCCAAAAATCTTGGGTTGGCTATTCTGTGCACTCGGTCTTTTCCGCATATTCCAGGGGAGTGAGTATATTTGTTAATAAGAATATACGCTTCAAATGTATACAGGAATTTGTGGATGTAGAGGGGAGGTTAATATGTGTCCACTGTGCGATTAATGGAATGAAGATGATGCTGGTAACAATATTCCCCCGCCATACACCTCAGTGCCGCTGAAAATGGTGGTGGAGTTTATGGCGGAATATCCTGACATTCCAGGCTTGATAGTTGGGGATTTTAATAATGTAATTTACGAAGAACTAGACAAGTGCAGAGTGGACTGGAATGGAAGCTCCCTTTGGTAGGCAGATATATGGAGGGAAATGCACCCAGGGGAAAATAAATATTCTTGCTGCTCGTCCACGTACAGTCAGGTCCATAAATATTGGGACATCGACACAATTCTAACATTTTTGGCTCTATACACCACCACAATGGATTTGAGATGAAACAAACAAGGTGTGCTTTAACTGCAGACTGTCAGCTTTAATTTGAGTGTATTTGCATCCATATCAGGTGAACGGTGTAGAAATTACAACAGTTTGCATATGTGCCTCCTACTTGTAAAGGGACCAAATGTAATGGGACAGAGTAATAATCATAAATCAAACTTTCCCTTTTTAATACTTGGTTGCAAATCCTTTGCAGTCAATTACAGCCTGAAGTCTGGAACGCATAGACATCACAAGATGCTGGGTTTCATCCCTGGTGATGCTCTGCCAGGCCTCTACTGCAAATGTCTTCAGTTCCTGCTTGTTCTTGGGGCATTTTCCCTTCAGTTTTGTGTTCAGTAAGTGAAATGCATGCTCAATCGGATTCAGGTCAGGTGATTGACTTGGCCATTGCATAACATTCCACTTCTTTCCTTCCAAAAACTCTTTAGTTGCTTTTGCAGTATGCTTTGGGTCATTGTCCAACTGCACTGTGAAGCGCCGTCCAATAAATTCTGAAGCATTTGGCTGAATATGAGCAGATAATATTGCCCGAAACACTTCAGAATTCATCCTGCTGCTTTTGTCAGCAGTCACATCATCAATTAATACAAGACAACCAGTTCCATTGGCAGCCATACATGCCCACGCCATGACACTACCACCACCATGCTTCACTGATGAGGTGGTAATGCTTGGGATCATGAGCAGTTCCTTTCCTTCTCCATACTCTTCTCTTCCCACCACTCTGGTACAAGTTGATCTTGGTTTCATCTGTCCTTATAATGTTGTTCCAGAACTGTGAAGGCTTTTTTAGATGTCGTTTGGCAAACTCTCTAATCTGGACTTCCTGTTTTTGAGGCTCATTAATGGTTTACATCTTGTGGTGAACCCTCTGTATTCACTCTGGTGAAGTCTTCTCTTGATTGTTGACTTTGACACACATACACCTACCCCCTGGAGAGTGTTCTTGATCTGGCCAACTGTTGTGAAGAGTGTTTTCTTCACCAGGGAAAGAATTCTCCGGTCATCCACCACAGTTGTTTACCGTGGTCTTCCGGGTCTTTGGGTGTTGCTGAGCTCACCAGTGTGTTCCTTTTTTTTTTTTTTTTTTTTTTAGAATGTTCCAAACAGTTGTTTTGGCCACACCTAATGTTTTTTTTTTTTTTTTTTTTTTTTCCAACGAAAATTAAGAGTAACAACACACATCAGACTTGCAGGTCTCAAGACTAGTGTCATCAGAGTTGCATAGACAGTACATTATTAAAGTGTTACAGGAGTTTACTTCATGACAGTGAATAATATCAGAGTACATCACCCCACATTATACTGTTTTGTATCCGAAGCTCCAGAGTTAAGACCACTTTCACGCTCACAATCACACCCACCACAGCGCTGCAGCTTCCCCCCAGGGAAGGAAAGATTTGTCGGCCAAACCACTCATATGCATCACCACCTATATAAGAGTACGGAGGAGACTCATCCTTATAACATAAGACTGCACTCCTCTGTTCATATAAATAATAATAAGCCCACTGCACTCCACTTTCTCCTTTCCTGTAGGTAATATATTCACTCATGCTAATTCAGGCGCTGGCCTCGCTTGTAGCCAGAGTCCCCAAATTTTCTCAAATTTCTCTGTATTGCCTCTCGCCAGAAATGTTAGTTTATACATCGGCAAAATCGCATCTATAATTTGGATTCACTTTTGTACTGACGGAGGTTTCCAATTCAGTAAAATGACCTTCCTGGCGTAGAACATCAAGAGTCTATACAGTATCCTAGCATGCTTAGTCTGGATCAGATCATTCACTAGTGCCAATAAGCTATTCTCTGGGGAGCATACTGCTGGCAACCCTAATTTCTCATTAAGAAATTTGTGAATTCCCGAACAAAACTGTGCTATCACTGGGCAGCTCCATATCATGTGAATCAAGGTTCCCCTTTCTGCGCCACATCTTGAGCATTGAGGAGTATCCAATTTACGCATACAATGTAATCTTACTGGAGTCAGGTATGTGCGATTCAGCCATTTAGCCTGTATTAATTGGTCCCTTGCACTGATTACCGAGTGCCTCCAAGTGTGCACTAGTTCTTTCTCGTGCTTATCCTCCAATTGCGGAATATCCACTTTCCACCTTGCCAAAGATTTAGATAAGGGGGATGAGGCCTGCGACATCAATTCCACATAGAAGGAAGATACTGGTTTACACAACTCTCTCAATCTAGCAACCTTTTCAATGGAATTATATTCTAGCTTAATGGGATCCTTACCAAATAGTTTAGTACATGCATGTCTAAGTTGGAAGTATCTAAACAAACTAGATTTGGGGATCTGAAATTCTTCCCTGAAGTCTCTAAATGTCTTGAAGCCTCCCTCTACGTATAATTGGCTAACGTTCTTCACCCCATGTCGCGGCCAGAACTCAAACTCCTGCAGCTTATACAATTCCTGTAGTCCTTGATTACGCCACAACGGCGTCACCGGGGGCAACTTCTCTCTGTCTTCCCTATTCTTGTTCACCCGTACTGTTTTCCTCCAAATGGTCAATACCGCCAACATATTAGAAGTAAAACATCTAACCGGATATTTACCCCCCCCTATATATAAAGTTTGTTAAAGCTTCATAGGATCCCAACAATGCAGCCTCCAGAACAGTCTCTGGATTATTGGCGTCTGCCCTGATCCACTAACTGGCATATGTCAGCTGCACTGCCTGGTAGTACTTGTGTATATCAGGGAGAGCCAAACCACCCCTAACATAAGATGCTTTCAGCGTATCTCTGGCAATTCTGGGCTGTGTATTGGGCCAAAGGAAAGGAGTCAGTAATTTATCAATTGCCTCAAAATGGGATTTCTTTAAAAGCTCCGGTGCCGCCCTATACATATATAGTAGTTTTGGTAACAATGCCATTTTGAAGATATTTATCCGCCCCACCAGGGAAAGAGGAAGGGCTACCCAAGCCCTCAATTTTTGCATAATATATTCCATAGTCGGAAGCAGATTGAGAGAGGTGAACTGTTTAGGCTCTTTATGCACTATGACTCCCAAATACTTGAACTTATCAACCACTAAGAGTTTTGACCTTGCCGATACTCTCATATTCTCGGTGTCGTCCACCAAATACTACACGGATTTGGCCCAATTAATTTTAAGTCCTGAATACCACCCATATTCATCTACCACTTCTAAAAGTGTATCTAGTGATTTCTCCGTATCTCCAAAAAATACCAACATATCATCGGCGTAAAGCGATAATTTCTCTGTGATTCTAGAAGTTCAAAAGGATGAAGACAAACGAGTAAGAGTGTAGTTCGAAATAGGAGACCCAAAACTTGACAAAAAAGGAAAACGTCTACTCCACTGAAGTTGTGATCCCAATCCAAGTACAGTTGTGGCCAAAAGTTTTGAGAATTAGATAAATATTGGAAATTGGAAAAGTTGCTGCTTAAGTTTTTATAATAGCAATTTGCATATACTCCAGAATGTTATGAAGAGTGATCAGATGAATTGCATAGTCCTTCTTTGCCATAAAAATTTACTTAATCCCAAAAAATCCTTTCCACTGCATTTCATTGCTGTCATTAAAGGAACTGCTGAGATCATTTCAGTAATCGTCTTGTTAACTCAGGTGAGAATGTTGACGAGCACAAGGCTGGAGATCATTATGTCAGGCTGATTGGGTTAAAATTGCAGACTTGACATGTTAAAAGGAGGGTGATGCTTGAAATCATTGTTCTTCCATTGTTAACCATGGTGACCTGCAAAGAAACCCGTGCAGCCATCATTGCGTTGCATAAAAATGGCTTCAGAGGCAAGGATATTGTGGCTACTAAGATTGCACTTCATTAAACAATTTATGGGATCATCAAGAACTTCAAGGATAGAAGTTCAATTCTTGTTAAGACGACTTCATGATGTCCAAGAAAGTCCAGCAAGCGCCAGGATCGTCTCCTAAAGAGGATTCAGCTGCGGGATCGGAGTGCCACCAGTGCAGAGCTTGCTCAGTAATGGCAGCAGGCAGGTGTGAGCGCATCTGCATGCACAGTGAGGCAAAGACTTTTGGAAGATGGCCTGGTGTCAAGCAGGGCAGCAAAGAAGCCACTTCTCTCCAAAAAAAACATCAGGGACAGATTGATCTTCTGCAGAAAGTATGGTGAATGGACTGCTGAGGACCGGGGCAAAGTCATATTCTCCGATGAAGCCTCTTTCTGATTGTTTGGGGCATCTGGAAAAAGGCTTGTCCGGAGAAGAAAAGGTGAGCGCTACCATCAGTCCTGTGTCATGCCAACAGTAAAGCATCCTGAGACCATTCATGTGTGGGGTTGCTTCTCATCCAAGGGAGTGGGCTCACTCACAATTTTGCCCAAAAACACAGCCATGAATAAAGAATTGTACCAAAACACCCTCCAACAGCAACTTCTTCCAACAATCCAACAACAGTTTGGTGAAGAACAATGCATTTTCCAGCATGATGGAGCACCGTGCCATAAGGCAAAAGTGATAACTAAGTGGCTCGGGGACCAAAACGTTGACATTTTGGGTACATGGCCTGGAAACTCCCCAGATCTTAATCCCATTGAGAACTTGTGGTCAATCCTCAAGAGGCGGGTGGACAAACAAAAACCCAGTAATTCTGACCATTAAAAACCCACTAATTCAGATTATGAAAGAATGGGTTGCTATCAGTCAGGAATTGGCCCAGAAGTTGATTGAGAGCATGCCCAGTCGAATTGCAGAGATCCTGAAAAAGAAGGGCCAACACTGCAAATACTGACTCTTTGCATAAATGTCATGTAATTGTCGATAAAAGCCTTTACAATGTATGAAGTGTGTGTAATTATATTTCACTACATCACAGAAACAACTGAAACAAAGATCTAAAAGCAGTTTAGCAGCAAACTTTGTGAAAACTAATATTTGTGTCATTCTCAAAACTTTTGGCCACGACTGTACATTCTGAACTAGAAGATGATCATAATTGAGACCTACATTCTTCATTGTTGCTGCACGTTCAGAGTCTCTGATGGATTCCTGTACCTCTCTGTTGTTTGAGATGAATTTGTGAAGGCTCAGGTTTCCTCTTGCACATAACTCTTGGCTTTCTTTCACTAGTTTGATTGCAGATTCTCTAGACTCTAGATTGATGAGACCATCATCTACATAAAAGTTTTTCTTCAGAAAATTTGCTGCTGATGGGCAATCCTTTTCATTCTGATTAGGCAGGTACTTCATACCATAATTGGCGCAACCTGGAGATGATGCTGCTCCAAACAGGTGTACCTTTTATTCTGTATTCTGATGGGTCTGTATCTGTATCTCCATCCTCCCACCATAGAAACCTCAGCAAGTCTCTATCTTCATTCTTCAAATTAAACTGGTGGAACATCTTTTCAACGTTGCACATGACTTTCTGAATCTACAGAGTACTCCAGGCAGAGTGTTTGTAAGATCTGGTCCTTTTAGTAGATTCACGAAAAAGGAGATGAAGAAGGGTTGGTGGAGTGCCAAGTATTGAAGAAAAAATGATACCACTAATAGAGGCTTGGAGTGCCTCCCCAGAGATAAATAAAACCAAATGGTGTAAAGCCAAATAGGAAATTAAAAATATATAATTGTATTCTTACATAAAAACCCTGATCATCAAGGTAAGTATATTTACTGTATTATTTTGCAGATTATAATATAACACAGTCTTGTTTTTACTCACTTCACCAGGGGGGGTGGTGCAAGATAAAGCTCAAGACACATGACGCCAGAATAACCCCCCCCCCCCCCCATGCCGAGGTTGCCTGTAGAATGTATGTTTCCCTTGTCGTCCTGTTGATTGATGACTCAAAGGACTCCAGTACTTTGCTGAGCAATCAAATACTACTCTAATCTTATCTGGTTTCTTTGAGTGGTAGACACCTTGATGTGGGATGTACCACACTTCTCCCTCTTTAGGCTGATTATTAACTTTCTCTGCATGTCCTTCTTTGAGGTTAAAGTCTTCTAGCTGTCGGTCCTTTGACTCTTTGACTGTTCACTAATGTGTCTCTCCCTGTCATTGTGGTGAGTTTGAGCTTCACTGGTTCTGTAGCCATTTGTTATTTTTTGCAGATTTCTTGATCAATGAAGGTGACGTCACTCTGGGCATCCAGTAGCGCATAGGCGTAAACCTTCTTGTTCCTCCTTTTAGGATTTGAAATGCAAACTGGTACAACCATTGATGTGCCATTGCTTTCTCCTTCCCTCACTCTGCAAAAGAATACCGATACTTTATTTCTTTCCTCAGTATCTTTAAGTATTGAGGATTGATCTTTCTTTGGACGTTCATCATGTAGTGGTGTAGAATGGCATCATTTGCAAATGCTGCATGTGGCCTTTTTCTTACACTACTTAGTAACATGACCTTTTCTTAGGCATCCGAAACACAGTAGGTTATCCAGCACACATTTTCTTTTTCTTCTGGGGACTTCTCCTTCAATTGTTGACACTTATGTATGGAGTGGTTCTCTCCACAGAACATACACTTGAAGGCAGTCTGAAGATTTGTCAGTTCTGTCTCTCTACTGATCCCAGTAGTGACTTTGAACTTGCTCTCGTAGGTATCTGGACCTTTTTAGCTGCTGTGTTGGTTGCAAAGCTAGTTGCTCTTGCACGTCTTATCTCTCTTGCAGGCCTTTATTTTAAGGATTTTAAGACGTATGATGATCTTACTGCATTATATGCTATCCGTGCTTCCTTATTGACAAACTCAGAACTCTTTAAAACGTGGGAAGTTCTTGCCTAGATCTAACTGTTTAGTCACATAGTGATTCCATCTAGAAGCCAATTCTTCAGGTAGCTTAGTTAGCATCCTGTGGTTTTCTAGATAGTCCTTCAGTACTTCCAGTCCTTGAACGTGTGGGATGGCATTGCTGCATGCTTGCAGGAAGTCACCATACTCTTGGAGTCTGAAGTATTATTTAGGACCTATTTTAGGCCAGTTATTCAATTTCTCTCTAAAAGCTCTTTATACTAAGAAATGATGACCATATCTTGCATTACATTTTTCCCAAGCTTGCTTGTAGGCTTCTTCGTCTTTTCTATAGAAGTTACCTTCAAGAACTTTCTTTGCTTCCCCACCAACATATCTCTGAAGGTAGAATAACTTGTCGATTGGACTGAAGCAATGATGCTCAATGGTCATTATAAAACTTGCCTTCCACTCTATGAACTTCAGTACGTCTCCTGAAAATACAGTGGGTTCCGGTATGGGAAGTCTAGCGAGGACTGTTCTCTTGTCCTGTTGGGACAATAGTTGTAACACTCTCCTGAGCGTTACGTCACATCTACATCATCACGTCATGCCGTCTGTGCCCTTCTACGAATGTCTTTAATTTATGATTCCACCTATCATACATCCGGGCAAACTTTTTCTCCTTTTAATGCTGCCTCTTGCTCCAAATTTTCCAGCATCTTTGAGGTCGGTTTTCTGGCACGTGATGAACGTCTTAGTTCATCTGCTTAGGCTATATTTGTTTGAGGCAAGACTAATGCTGCATCAGACTCTTCTACCTCAGAGAGGTTCCCTTGCTCTTCAACTTCTACTCTATCTATCTTTGTATCCTCTAACAGTGGCATGGTAATACTAGGCTCAGATATTTTACTTCAAATGCAATACTAACAATCAATATGAATATTAAGAGTTCTTTCACTTTAAATGCAATGCTGACAAATGCAGAAAAAAATGACTGTCACTTTAAAAACAACAGAGATAAATGCAGGCAATAAATGACTTTCACTTTAGATGCAATAGAGTCCATGTAATACAAACTGTCCTTTTGTTTTACTTTAATGTCTTTATCTGAACACTAAAATGTCTCTTTATGCCAAAGCCTATATGCAATGATAAGTAATAAAAGGAAAGCTCTGACCTTATTCTGAAGAGCAGGATACTGCAATCTGAAGGTTGCTGGAACAAATGTCTTACAGGATACTTGTCTTTTCTTGATGTGATGCAATGCTCTGTGGAGACTTGCGATGCTCTGTGATGACTTGTGATGCTCTGTGATGACTTGCGATGCGCTGGCTTGGATACGCTGCTGCAGATTTTGGGTCTAGTGGCAGGAAACTAGTTGACTGCAGTATGTGGTCTCTCCATGGATAGCATTGCAGACACTCTTCTAGCTCTGGACTTTGGCCTCCCACCATGCGTCTGTCTCTCTCTAGGGATCGCAGGAGATTTGGCGCTTTTTTTCTGAATATCTTGCCTTTGCCATTCTGCCACTTTAAGAGTTGGCTGTAGTTTGACTAATGCACACATTCTATGGCCTTTTTGGTAGCTCCGCTGAGAAGTCTTTGCTTGCTCACTCAGGGAACAGTAGCTTCATGGCGGTATATGCTGGCGCGCCGCTGCTCTAATTCGCTCTTTACCGTGCAAGTTTAGGAGCACTATCGCTTCGCCCTCTGAGGGCAATAGTTCCAGTGACAGAGGTAGCACTATGAAGTGCCTTTTGCACTGTGGCATTAGAAGAATTTTGATATCTCTGACTTTTAGTCTAACCAGACTGTCTATTACTCTGTAATTCCTCTAGCGCCGTTCTATGGAAACAGTAGGTTTAAAGAGCACAGCAAATGCTTCAAATAACTTCTTTAGTAACTTCAACTTTTCTTCATATATAACACTGCCGTTATTTAAGCACTTTATGATCTCTCTGAGACATATATCTGAGATTTAATCGATAGTTCTACTGATTTGTATGGATTGCTATTTGATTGCTAGGGGCATAGCTATAGGGGAAGCAGCTGCTAGGAGGACTAAAAGATTTGGTTAGGGCCCCCTCAACAGTATTACACAATGAAATGATATACAGTGACAGTATAGACAGTGTATAAAACTGATGGAACAGCTGCCGGCCCTGGTCTGAGAGAGTGATCTTTACTAGCCACAGTAATGTATTTGTAGTTTGTATTTGCAATATAGCTCTCAGTGGAGTGAATGTCTCTTCAGCTCCTGTATCTAGTGAATAATGATTCTAGCAGCCCAGATTCTTCACCAGTATTCAAGGAATATATGGCATCCCTCACCAGGCGCTTTTATCAATATCTGCAATTGCGTAATACGATGATTGAGAATGGTAGCGTAATGGCACAAAGAGAAGCAGCGTTGCATCTGATTGTTTCGGGAGGGGACAGAAGGGGATGATATCTCTAACATATCGATTGATACTAGATAAATACCTAGAATCTCACCCACTGACTAGAATGCATAAATGGGAGACAGATGTGGGTGAACTCACGAAAGAGCAATGGGCTGATATATTATAGGCGGCGCCTGTGTCATCTTTGAGTTTAGGTGCAAAGTCAACACTATGATTGTATATGAAAAGGCCGTTTTCCAGAAAAGGGGCTGTACCAGCAAATTTGAGAAACAAATGTGCATGGGTGCTATCTCAGGTAGAAGAAGCAGCTGATCCTGGAATGAAGAGTTGGGCGGTCGGGGCGGGGGGGGGGGGGGGACGGAGAAATGGGGTAGTTAAGAGTTTAAATAAGAAGTATACATGACAGTTAACAACTAAGATACAATAAGACTCATGTTGAATCTTAATTATTGTTGCAAATCAATTTTATTGTATAATGTATTACGGTATGTACATTTGTGTTGTACTCTCTTTTGAAATCAATATAAAAAATTATCTGATTTAAAAAATTCTTTGTTTCCTCTTCTGATTGATTCTTCAGAATTACACCTGAAATGTATTTCAAGAAATTGGTTCCTCTCTAGGGATATACTTTTCATATTCTTTTTTGATGGTGTGTACAGTATATATGAGTTGTAAGCACTTAAAGGAGTTGTCTCATCTGAGACAATGGGGGCATACTACTAGGATATGACACGGAGAAGGCCAAAGTGGTGGCTGGAGGACTCTGGTCCGGCCACCACCAAGCGCTCTCCCGATAGTAGTGAATGGGAGTGCACTGTGCATGAATGGCCACTGTTTCCAGGGCCTGACTGAAATAGCCAAGCCAATGCCGAGCCGGTGCTGCGCATGCACACTGCACCCTCCACTACTTTTGAGGTTCCTTTTAGGAGATAGGTGTGGTTCACAGTGCTGGGACTGCACCTACCAGATAATAGGGGTATATCCTAGCGAATTTCCCCCATTGTCTCAGATGAGACAACTCCTTTAATATAAATGCGTGAAAAAATGAAGATAATATGGTGTGGGCCATGCAGTGTTTATTTGAGAGTGACAGGACTGAGATTTGGAGAGACCTCGGTGTGCAGTGTCCTAGCTGCAGCGATGATGTTCGGGTCACAGGATTATTCTTTGGCGCTTTATGTAGTTGTGTAATCGGGAAAGGCTGCAGGATAAGGCTACATTCACACAACAGTGAAAAACGGCACACAGCAGTTCTTAGAATGAATTGAAGTTAATGGCGCTATTCACGTGGCCATTTTTTTTTAGGGCGAGTGAATAGTGGTTGTGAAAAATTGGACATGTCATGCCAGATGGACCCCATGTAAATCAATGGGACTATTTTTAATGGCCATTTAGACAGGAGTGCATCCATGTAATGGCCGGTTATTATGGGTACACTAGTGGAAAATGGCCTTTTAGGGGTTAAAATAAAAATAAATGGCCTTATCTGCTTGCACACACAAGGCAGTCTCTCTTGGTGCTGAAGGACCTGTGCTACCAACGTGATGACATCACCATGCTCTTCCAGCATTAGTGCTTAGGAGTGCATGTTGACATCATCCTACTGAGAGTGCAGGTCCTTTAGCACCAAATGAAGAGCGACTTTTCTCTACATGTGCAAGTGGATGAATAATTATTACTGATGGGTGGCCACTCTGGGGAACATTATTACTAACTGGGGCCACTATGGGGGACATTATGTATACTGCAGGGATTGGTAATTTAATTTTAAAAAAAGCTAATAAAAATCATCTAAATCATTCTCAAATAATGGCTTTTAAAAATGAATGCAAAACGTCCAGAAGACTAAGAAAGGGATGCAAAAAGTGGTTGAAAAATGGCCTTGAAAAATTGTGTCCGTTTTTATGACTTTTTTTTTTTTTTTTTACGTGTGAATGTAGCCTTAAGAGCTCATACAAAAAATTCTCACCACTGAACACCAGATATTTCCTACCTGCCTGTGAACCTTGTAACCCTTAGGCCACTTTCAGACGTGCGTTGCATGAAAATGTGCGGGTGCGTTGCGGGAACACGCACGATTTTTCAGCGCGAGTGCAAAACATTGTAATGCGTTTTGCACTCGCGTGAGAAAAATCGCACCATTTTGGGATCGGTGTTCTGTAGATTGTATTATTTTCCCTTATAACATGGTTATAAGGGAAAATAATAGCATTACAGAATACAGAATGCATAGTACAATAGCGCTGGAGGGGTTAAAAAAAAAATAATCGTAATTTAACTCGCCTTAGTCCACTTGATCGCGCAGCCCGGCTTCTCGTCTGTCTCCTTCTTTGCTGAACAGGACCTGTGGTGAGCATTCATTGCAGGAACAGGACCTGTGGTGACGTCACTGCGGTCATCACATGATCCATCACCATGGTAAAAGATCATGTGATGGATCATGTGATGACTGGAGTGATGTCACCACAGGTCCTGTTGCTGCACACAGCTACGAGGAAGACAGAAGGAGATGCCGGCTGCATGATCAAGTGGATTAAGGTAAGTTAAATTATTTTTATATTTTTTTTAACCCCTCCAGCGCTATTTTACTATGCATTCTGTATTCAGAATGCTATTATTTTCCCTTATAACCATGTTATAAGGGAAAATAATAATGATTGGGTCTCTATCCCGATAGTCTCCTATCAACCGTGCGTGAAAATCGCACCACATCCGCACTTGCTTGCGGATGCTTGCGATTTTCAAGCAACCCCGCAGAATATAGAGCGCGCTGCGATTTTCCCGCAACACACAAGTGATGCGTGAAAATCACCGCTCATGTGAACAGCCCCATAGAAATGAATGGGTCGGGATTGCATGGATGGGCGGGTGCACTTGCGCATCGCATCCGCGCGGAATACTCGCCTGTGTCAAAGGGGCCTTACAGTTCTGGAATATATTGGATAGCACGGTCATGATGCTGCCAGTGTTATCCAATACATTCCAGAACTGTAAGGGTTACATAGCATCATAAATCAATACAATGCTATGCAACCCTGTTAGTGCACTAAGGGGGCATTCAGCGGTAGGAAATGTTTTATTTTATAAATGACTGATTGGGTGGGGGTTGCATGGAAGTTGATCAAAGTGGAAGCCAACCTGGCCTAGTTATGGTCCTTGGTCTACTAATAGATTGGGGTCTGTTTGGCCACCACAGTTTTAATCAATTCAGACTTTAATTTTATGCCATGTCTTGTTCTTTATGTGGATTTTTTTATATAGAAAAGTTATAAAATTTCAATGCAATTTTATGGTATATTATTCATCAATAATAAAATGTGTTTTATTTTTGGCAGATGAATGTACCAGGAACTCAGAGAAACATCTGATATCTTTAGATTTTAAAGTAGAGGATTGTGGTATCACACAAGTTACATTTGAAGAGCATGCCAATATCCAAGATATACCCTCATCCAATCACGGCAACAATGCATCATTTGATCCTTTTAAACAAGTCCAATCTTCTGATTCATCACAGACTGAAACACAGAATAAAAGTCACAGAAAAGGTGTTAAACATCAAACGGCTTACATAAGAGGGAAGCCATTTTCCTGTTCAGAATGTGGGAAATGTTTTAACCATAAATCACATCTTGTTGTACATCAGAGAATTCACACAGGGGAGAAGCCATTTTCATGTTCAGAATGTGGGAAACGTTTTAACGATAAATCGGCTATTGCTAAACATCAGAGAATGCACACAGGAGAGAAGCCATTTTCATGTTCAGAATGTGGGAAATGTTTTAACCATAAATCACATCTTGTTATACATCAGAGAATTCACACAGGAGAGAAGCCATTTTCATGTTCAGAATGTGGGAAATGTTTTAAGAGTAAATCAGATGTTGTTATACATCAGAAAATTCACACAGGGGAGAAGCCATTTTCCTGTTTAGAATGTGGGAAATGTTTTAACCATAAATCACATCTTGTTGTACATAAGATAATTCACACAGGGGAGAAGCCATTTTCATGTTTAGAGTGTGGGAAATGCTTTAACCATAAATCGGCTATTGCTAAACATCAGAGAATTCACACAGGAGAGAAGCCATTTTCATGTTCAGAATGTGGGAAATGTTTTTACAATAAATCAGATCTTGTTATACATCAGAGAATTCACACAGGAGAGAAGCCATTTTCATGTTCAGAATGTGGGAAATGTTTTAGCCATAAATCACATCTTGTTGAACATCAGAGAATTCACACAGGGGAGAAGCCATTTTCATGTTCAGAATGTGGAAAATGTTTTAACCGTAAATCATATCTTGTTAAACATCAGAGAATTCACACAGGATAGAAGCGATTTTCATGTTCAGAATGTGATATGTATTTCAACCATAAATCATCTCGTAGTAACATCAAAAAACCCACATATGAGAGAAGCCATCTTCATGCTTAACCCGTTTGTGACCTCCCTTATGTGTTTTTATGGTGGTCACTAACTGGCTTCATTCCTTCATACTCCTTTTTATAGGGAGATAAAACAGCGCCTTGCTTTCAGTTACCAGAGGTAGCTGAGGGATGGGAGCGATGATTGGGATCACTGTGAGAGCTCCCTAAACAAACATAGTCTCCTGTATTGAATGATTATTGATAATCAAAAGACAGATCCAGTTAAAAGTGAAACTAAAGTGTGTGTGTGTGTGTGTGTGTATATATATATATATATATATATATATATATGTATGTGTGTATATATATATATATATATATATATATATATAGATATATATATATATATATATATGTATGTATGTATAAATACGAAAAATGGCGGCACTGACTGCAAATGGAAAAAATGGGTGCACGTTCCAGGGGAATCGTCCTCTTACCCCAATCAATGGATCCAGAAAAAGGACGGCACTCCGGTCTTGAAAAAAGTAAAATTATTCTTTAATCAACCTTGCGGTACAACGTTTCGGCTCCAATACTGAGCCTTTCTTTTTAAGACGCCGCTGTACTTCTTCGTGGGTCAGACAGGGCCTTTTTAATGGAGAATTTACTTTAACATTCTGCATTTTATCTAACAGTTTATTTTCTTCAGTGAATACAGTGGAGAAGAAAATATTTAATAGCTTTGCTTTTTCCTCATCGCTCTCTGCAACTCCCCCCTCATTACTCTTTAAAGGGCTGACACCTTCAGATTTATACTTTTTTGCCATTTATATAATGGAAGAAAATTTTTGGGTTAGCTTTACTCTCTTTGGCAATGAATCTGTCTGTCTCTTGTTTGGCTGCTTTAATTTGTCTTTTTACATATTCAATTTTTTCCCTTGTAGTTTGTTAATGCTTCCGCGCTACCCTCCTGTTTTAGATCCAAAGAAGATACAGGCGGCACTCCGCTTTCAGTGATGCGGTGCGCGTGTCCAGGGAAGATCCGCACGTACTTGTATAGAAAGGACCGGCACTCGCTCTGGTAGTGGTTTTCAAGTAATTTTAATGGTCACATACAAATGGTAAGTGACGCGTTTCGGCTACTATGAGCCTTTGTCAAACATTTGTTTGACAAAGGCTCATAGTAGCCGAAACGCGTCACTTACCATTTGTATGTGACCATTAAAATGATGTAAAAATCACTACCAGAGCGAGTGCCGGTCCTTTCTATACAAGTACGTGCGGACCCTCCTGTTTTAGTGATTTAAATGCTATCTTTTTGTCATTTATTGCTTTCTTTACATTAAAATTTTTGAACAATTTTTTTTTTTTTCTTGTTCCTTAACCTTTTATTCCTATAAGGTATGTACCTTTCACAATTAGATTTTAGGATTTTTAAAAAAAATATCCTATTTTGTGGCTGTATTTTTATTGTTGAGGACTTTGTCCTAGTTAGTTAGGCCTATGGCCTCTCTTTGTTGGCTAAATGTAACTTTTTTGAAGTTTGGTATTTTTGTTCCTCCCTGAAGAAACAGTCTTTTGAATGACAATTGGAAGGTTATTACTTTATGGTCACTATTTAGGTGTACCCCAACCTGCACATCTGTTCTGTCAGATCTATTGGTTAATACTAAGTCCAGTATGTCCGTCCCTCTAGTCGGGCCCTGAACCAGTTGAGAAAGGTAATTGTCTTTGGTTATTGCCAATAACCTGTTTCCTTTTATGAGATGTACATGTTTCAGTTTCCCAGTCTGTATCTGGGTAATTGAATTCCCCCATAATAACCACCTCATTATGATTTGCCGCCTCGTCTATCTCGTTTAGTAGTAGATTTTCTGTGGACTTTTGTGTGAAAATTCCTATTATTATTTTTTTTTATTATAGTTTTTTTTTTTTTCCATGTATTTCTACCCACAGTGACTCCACATGTTCATGTCCCTCACTTATATCTTCTCGGACTGTGGGCTTTAGACAGGACTTTACATACAGGCAGACCCCTCCCCCTCTCCAGTTTTGGCGATTCTTTCTAAACAGACTGTAACCCTGTACATTAACCGCCCAGTCATAGCTATCATCCAGCCATGTCTCAGTTATTCTCACTATATCATAGTCCTCCTCACACATCACTAATTCTAGTTCCCCAGTTTTATTAGTCAGGCTTCTGGCATTGGGGGGGGGGGGGGGGGGGTTTGTTTGTTCTCATGGATGGTTTTGGACGCTGCCCCTTAATATATTCTGTCGGTGATTGCTTGTTCTGTGCACATAGTGGTTTCTATCTTGCTAGGCAGGGCAGTTATGCTGCACAAGCTTCACTTGCCACATTTGCATGCCTCAGTTAAAAAGAAAATCTGCAAAAAAAAAAAAAAATATGTAAATGTCCCACTGGCCAAAATATATTTTAAAACTATTAAAATATATCATAAAATACAAGTGAGAAAAAAATTGAAAATTAGTCTACACCTGCTGAAACCGTCAGCGTAGTCGGCCTTTTCACATGAAACAAAAAAAACTATTAATATGACCAAAACGGGGATGCAATTTTAACTATTGTCAATTTGCATATTTAAAGAATAAGCAGCTGGAGTTTGACATGATGCCCCATGCTCTAAATGACTATAATGTGTATGTCATTAAAGGGGTTTTCCAGTAATGTGCTCTCGATGGCCTGTTGTCAGGATAGGCCATAAGTATCATATTGGTGGGGGGTTTGACAGCTGGCATCCCCAGCAATCAGTTGGTCTACAGTAACTCTGGCACCAGAACTCTACAGATCCATCCTGTGTCTTAGACAGAGGTGGTGACCAATCTCTTCAGTTGAAGCAACTCTGACATAACCGGATTCATCCACTACACCATATTTGGAAAAGTTTTAGAAATTCATATCATTTTAAGGGTTAACAGTGATTTTTGTAAAGACTGTTGACTTGGGTAATAAAGCACAACTGCAGAGAACATCTGGGTCAGCAGTTTATAGAACATCCTGCCATATTCTATAGAAATAACCTGTTACATGTTCTATGCAAAGTATCGACTAACCTGCCTAGTTATAGTGATTATTATTATATAGCTTATTTCTTTATTGCTTACATAAGGAACCTTATATAAAGCCTGGACTCCTAGTATAATCAGACAGCTGCTTAGAAGAGCGTGACAACATTGTATCGTGTGTTATTTGCTTGTCTCACTGTCTGCAGGAAATAACGATTGCCTACCTTTTGATTCAGATGACTTTATTCTTCAATTGATAGATATTTAAAATAAAACTAAGTGAATGGAAATATATTTCTGGTAAAGCTTTTGAATATATATATATATATATATATATATATATATATATGTGTGTGGAGTTAGGATTTAATGCTTACCCATTTGCTCAGGTGAAGGGAATTGGCAGAGGAAACAGGCTCCAAAGGTGGCCGTGCTCCAAAGCAGACCCTGTGGTTACATGTCACAATCGGCTCAGACAAGCTGGCAGCTCAGCTCCACTGATGGGGGCTGAGTTGGTCAACAACTATAAAGAAACTCCCCAGACATCATGGAACCGGGAGTTCATAAAAAATTATGAACTGCCCATACATCTCATAAATACACCGTTCATGTCTTTGAGACCCAGAGACCGAGACAGACTTTTGCCTGTGGGACATAGGGAAGGGGAGATACGGAGAACTCCTTCCAGTGAGGAGCTAGGATCCATAATGGGTTTTTGGATCTCTGGCTGCCAAGCCAAAAAGGCGGGCGAGTGTGATCCTCCCAGGGATGGGGGAAGGTGACCTCCTAAAGTTTAAGTGCCCGTGCAGGACAGAGGTGATTGTCTTTCTCTGAAGGGAGGTCACGAGGTGTCATGTTTGGAGAGACCTAGAAACTCTCTGTCCTCACTGCCTCCCATGTGACTACAGCTAAGGATTATATCATCCAAGAATTCTACAAGATTACAACTTTAATTTACCACATATGTATCTGGTAGCTGACTTTTATCTGTTAACTCTCACTGTATCATCACCTGTATTTTCATAGCTGACCATTGTATATAATCTGTGTAGATAGTGTTATGTCTAGTGCGCCCTTAAAGGGGTTGTCTCACTTCAGAAATGGCCTTTATCATGTAGAGAAAGTTAATACAAGGCACTTACTAAAGTATTATTATTATTATCCGTATTGCTTCCTTTGCTGGCTAGACTAAATTTTCCATCACATTATATATTTCTCATTTCCATGGTTACGACCACCATTCAATCCAGAATTGGTGGCCATGTTTGCACACTATAGGAAATACTGTCGACCTATGTGCATTCCTATGGTCCTGGCCACCAGAAAAGCCAGTGCTTTTTTCTTTAGTGTGCAAGCATGGCAACCAATGCTGGATTGTAGGGTGGTCGTAACCATGGAAACAAGACATATATAATGTGATGGAAGAATGAGTTTAGCCACCAAAGGAAGCAATATGGACAATAACAATATATTAGTAAATGCTTTGTATTAACTGTCTCTACATGATAAATTTAATTTGCTGAAGTGAGACAACCCCTTTAAGGCAATTAAATATATAATTTATTCTTGTGCTGTTCTGTTGTCTCGATCCACGAATCCACACGTCCTTGTCACAGTATTACATTACATGCTACCTGGGTTGGTTTCTAAACCAATATAACAATGTTAATGGACCAGGCTTATATCCAACGAGGAACTGGTGGCAGTCTACTGGGCTAGCGAGGCTCTGTCTCACTGGGCCAGTGAAAGGAAGGGCTCTCTTAGCCTGTCAGGGTTGTGAGCAAGTGTTGTGCCATGCTGGTGGTAGCATGGGCCACCCTCTCTCACTCCCTGTGCCCGTTTGGCAGGGGCTGTGCCAAGATGACCTTACGTACTCCCAGGGAGGGCGTAACAAGTCTTCGAAACCGTGCCGCGTGATCATGACGTAAAGTCATGCGGTAAATTTTTTATATATACAGTACAGGACAAAAGTTTGGACACACCTTCCCATTCAAAGAGTTTTCTTTATTTTCATGACTATGAAAATTGTAGATTCACACTGAAGGCACCAAAACTATGAATTAACACGTGGAATTATATACATAACAAAAAAATTTGAAACCGCTTAAAATATGTCATATTCTAGGTTCTTCAAAGTAGCCACCTTTTGCTTTGATTATTGCTTTGCACCCTCTTGGCAATCTCTTGATGAGCTTCAAGAGGTAGTCACCTGAAATGGTTTTCACTTCACAGGTTTGCCCTGTCAGGTTTAATAAGTGGGATTTCTTGCCTTAGAAATGGGGTTGGGACCATCAGTTACGTTGTGGAGAAGTCAGGTGGATACACAGCTGATAGTCCTACTGAATAGACTGTTAGAATTTGTATTATGGCAAGAAAAAAGCAGCTAAGTAAAGAAAAACGAGTGGCCATCATTACTTTAAGAAATAAAGGTCAGTCAGTCCGAAAAATTGGGATAACTTTGAAAGTGTCCCCAAGTGCAGTCACAAAAACCATCAAACGCTACAAAGAAACTGGCTCACATGCGGACCGCCCCAGGAAAGGAAGACCAAGAGTCACCTCTGCTGCAGAGGATAAGTTCATCCGAGTCACCAGCCTCAGAAATCGCAGGTTAACAGCAGCTCAGATTAGAGACCAGGTCAATGCCACACAGAGTTCTAGCAGCAGACACATCTCTAGAACAACTGTTAAGAGGAGACTGTGTGGAAACCATATATCTGCTAGGAAACCACTGCTAAGGACAGGCAACAAGCAGAAGAGACTTCTTTGGGGATAAAGGACACAAGGAATGAACATTAGACCAGTGGAAATCTGTGCTTTGGTCTGATGAGTCCAAATTTGAGATCTTTGGTTCCAACCACCGTGTCTTTGTGCGACGCAGAAAAGGTGAACGGATGGACTCTACATGCCTGGTTCCCACCGTGAAGCATGGAGGAGATGGGGTGATGGTGTGGGGGTGCTTTGCTGGTGACACTGTTGGGGATTTTTTCAAAATTGAAGGCATACTGAACCAGCATGGCTACCACAGCATCTTGCAGCGGCATGCTATTCCATCCGGTTTGCGTTTAGTTGGACCATCATTTATTTTTCAACAGGACAATGAGCCCAAACACACCTCCAGGGTGTGTAAGGGCTATTTGACCATGAAGGAGAGTGATGGGGTGCTGCGCCAGATGACCTGGCCTCCACAGTCACCGGACCTGAACCTAATCGAGATGGTTTGGGGTGAGCTGGACCGCAGAGTGAAGGCAAAAGGGCCAACAAGTGCTAAGCATCTCTGTGAACTTCTTCAAGACTGTTGGAAGACCATTTCAGGTGACTACCTCTTGAAGCTCATCAAGAGAATGCCAAGTGTGTGCAAAGCAGTAATCAAAGCAAAAGGTGGCTACTTTGAAGAACCTAGAATATGACATTTTCAGTTGTTTCACACTTTTTTGTTATGTATATAATTCCACATGTGTTAATTCATAGTTTTGATGCCTTCAGTGTGAATCTACAATTTTCATAGTCATGAAAATAAAGAAAACTCTTTGAATGAGAAGGTGTGTCCAAACTTTGGGTCTGTACTGTATATATAATTTTTAATAAAGTTAAGCAATTTGTTTCAGTATAAAGTACAATATTTGACTATAACCATGTCAGAATTACTTGGATGAGCAAAACTATTAGTGGTTGGAATGTAGGAAATCAGATGTTCTTAGACGTCACAATACTCGCTCGGGGAGAAGCCATTTTTATGTTCTGAATTTGGGAAATGTTTTATCCAGAATTCAGATCCTATTAGACATCAAATAAAGAAAACCTTTCAGAATTTGGGAAATTGTTTACTCTAAAGTCAACCCTTGCTGACCACCACAGAAGAGAAGTCATATTCACATTCAGAAATCAAAATGTGGGAAAATGTTCAGATGGAAATCATATCTTGTTGACCATTTTCGTTTTTTCTACTGTTTAAAAAATAGTACAATATAAAATACAACAGTAGATGCAAAGTAAAGCCGCCAGTCATAGAAGAAGAAGGAAAAGCAATTTACAGCACTGAATGATGAGTAAGTTCATTCTCCAAAAAGCAAATAGAATCCAGACAACCCTTATGTATCAATCACTTGAATAGAATATTGCATAATAAATCATATAAGTGCATCTTAAAGGGTTTCTACCACTTGCTTTGCACCCATTTCGATTTCAGACACTAGCGATCCACTAGTGTCTGATGTACAATACAAGCTAAGTATTATATTCTTCTGTCCGGCCATTTTGTTTAAAAAAGCACTTTTATGTTTATGCAAATGAGCCTCTAGGAGCTATGTGGGCGTCTTTCCATCACCTAGAGGCTCCGTCTACCTTCCTAAACTGCCGCCCAGCTCGTCGCTCCAGACCGCCCTTCTAGCGAATTCGATACTCCCCCTGCTTCTGGCGTCTGAAATCTCGCGCCTGCTCCGTCCGTCTCTGCATTCGGCGCAGGCGCAGTGGAAATGTCTGAGCGCTCCCTGCTCAGACATTTCCACTGCGCCGAATGCAGAGACGGACGGCGCAGGCGCAAGATTTCAGACGCCAGAAGCAGGGGGAGGATCGAATTCGCTAGGAGAAGGGCGGTCTGGAGCGACGAGCTGGGCGGCAGTTTAGGAAGGTAGACGGAGCCTCTAGGTGCTGGAAAGATGCCCACATAGCACCTAGAGGCTCATTTGCATAAACATAAAAGTGCTTTTTTTTAAACAAAACGGCCGGACAGACGAATATAATACTTAGCTTGTATTGTACATCAGACACTAGCGGATCGCTAGTGTCTGAAAACGAAATGGGTGCAAAGCAAGTGGTAGAAACCCTTTAAAGGGGTTCTCAGGGCTTTTAATATTGATGATCTATCCTCAGGATAGGTCTTACACCCGGCCCCCCGTCAATCAGCTGTTTGAAGAGGGGACATGCGCCTCCTCTTAAAACAGCTGATGGGCGGGGGTACCGGGTGTCTGACCCCCGCCGATCTGATATTGATGACCTAATATAAGGCAATACTTCCAGACCATACTAATGGCATTTTAGTAGTTAAGCATCTGCAGATTCTTATCTCAAGGTTAGCATTCTTCAGAAAAACAGATAGTTTACCACAGTTCAGACCATTTCCATCACAATCCCCTCCTTTTGTTATTTTAGCAGATGGGCAGGACCCTCAGGGCCCAGTACTTCACTTGACTTTGTATCAAATGCAGGACTTAACCTAATATCTTCACCCGAGGCTCCTGTGATGCATCGAGATGAAGTTGCCTCCAAGTGCAGACTTAATCCTAGCAAAGGAAAAAACATAGAAGTTAAGGCATTTCATCTAATTAAACAATACTACAAGTAATAACTAATTATAGGTAAATGTGTATCCTTCACTGAGTTGAGTACTCTATGTGGTGCGACTTAGATCTACAGACGTGGACAAAATTGTTGGTACCCTTTGGTCAATGAAAGAAAAAGTCACAATGGTCACAGAAATAACTTTAATCTGACAAAAGTAATAATAAATTAAAATTCTATAAATGTTAACCAATGAAAGTCAGACATTGTTTTTCAACCATGCTTCAACAGAATTATGTAAAAAAATAAACTCATGAAACAGGCATGGACAAAAATGATGGTACCCCTAGAAAACACAGAACATAATGTGACCAAAGGGACATGTTAATTCAAGGTGTGTCCACTAATTAGCATCACAGGTGTCTACAACCTTGTAATCAGCCATTGGGCCTATATATATGGCTCCAGGTAATCACTGTGTTGTTTGGTGATATGGTGTGTACCACACTCGACATGGACCAGAGGAAGCAAAGGAAAGAGCTGTCTCAAGAGATCAGAAAGAAAATTATAGACAAGCATGTTAAAGGTAAAGGCTATAAGACCATCTCCAAGCAACTAGATGTTCCTGTGAGTACAGTTGCACATATTATTCATAAGTTTAAGATCCATGGGACTGTAGCCAACCTCCCTGGACGTGGCCGCAGGAGGAAAATTGATGACAAATCTAAGAGACGGATAATCCGAATGGTAACAAAAGAGCCTAGAAAGACTTCTAAAGAGATTCAAGGTGAACTTCATGCTCAAGGAACATCAGTGTCAGATCGCACCATCCGTCGTTGTTTGAGCCAAAGTGGACTACATGGGAGACGACCAAGGAGGACACCATTGTTGAAAACGAATCATAAAAAAGCAAGACTGGAATATGCCAAACTACATGTTGACAAGCCACAAAGCTTCTGGGAGAATGTCCTGTGGACAGATGAGACAAAAATCGAAGTTTTTGCCAAGGCACATCAGCTGTATGTTCACAGACGAAAAAATGAAGCATATCAAGAAAAGAACACTGTCCCTACTGTGAAACATGGAGGAGGCTCTGTTATGTTCTGGGGCTGCTTTGCTGCGTCTGGCACAGGGTGTCTTGAATCTGTGCAGGGTACAATGAAATCTCAAGACTATCAAGGAATTCTAGAGAGAAATGTACTAGCCAGTGTCAGAAAGCTTGGTCTCAGTCGCAGGTCATGGGTCTTGCAACAGGACAATGACCCAAAACACACCGCTAAAAACACCCAAGAATGGCTAAGAGGAAAAAATTGGACTATTCTAAAGTGGCCTTCTATGAGCCCTGACCTCAATCCTATTGAGCATCTTTGGAAGGAGCTGAAACATGCAGTCTGGAAAAGGCACCCTTCAAACCGGACACAACTGGAGCAGTTTGCTCATGAGGAGTGGGCCAAAATACCTGCTGAGAGGTGCAGATGTCTCATTGACAGTTACAGGAAGCGTTTGATTGCAGTGATTGCCTCAAAAGGTTGCGCAACAAAATATTAAGTTAGGGGTACCATCATTTTTGTCCATGCCTGTTTCATGAGTTTATTTTTTTACATAATTCTGTTGAAGCATGGTTGAAAAACAATGTCTGACTTTCATTGGTTAACATTTATAGAATTTTAATTTATTATTACTTTTGTCAGATTAAAGTTATTTCTGTGACCATTGTGACTTTTTCTTTCATTGACCAAAGGGTACCAACAATTTTGTCCACGTCTGTATGTGTATTGTTTCATGCTTGTAGCCGTATCAGGAAAAAATACCAGTAACTAAGATGGCCGCTGGGCAGGGAGTGAAGTTACCTCAGTTAAGATGGCTGCCAGGGAGAAAATGGGATTAAAATGTATTGGCAGAATGAGGTGGTTCTACTAATCAATGGGGATGGGATGGTGCTCTATATCTCAGTGTGAACTCCACACACCAAAAGGTTAATACAGAAAAATAGTCAAGAAAGATATGGCACTCATATATCCGGAAGACTGCTCAAACATTTGATTTTATTATATTCAAATAGTCTGCACGTGACGAATTACTAAAAATCATGCATCTAAAATGAACATACAAGATCGTCATTTTAGTGACGTTTTAATGGTTTTATTGTGTATTTCTACTACAATTTACGTATCTTGTATGTTGATTTTACATGCATGATTTTTAGTAATTTGTCACCTGCAGACTATTTGAATATAATAAAATCAAATGTTTGAGCAGTCTTCCGGATATATGATTGCCATATCTTTCTTGACTAGAAAATGGGATTAGTTAAGATGGTGTCAGGGCCTGGGTGTTTGCCGCGACATTTTCGTAGCGCATGTTTGGTTGCCGGTGGCAACTTGTTTTTATGCATGTGTGTGCGCTTTCCTTTTTAGGATGTTTCCTTTCCCTGCTTCGGTGTGCACAGGGTTAAGGTGTGCTTGGTAGGTGTGGTGGGTGGGACCTCAGGCCTTCTATATGTTGGTGTGGTGGAGCCTGAGTGTCAGTTTGGTTTGTTTGTCAGCTTAGTGTGGAGCTCTGCTCCTGGGCTGAATGATACTGTCTGTGTGAGCTATCCTTATTTGTTATTTTGTATTTCTTGCTTTGTCTGTTGTCCCCTCCTGTGTGTTTCTGTCATTCCTCCCCCCCACCTTGTGTATATAGTTATGGTGCGGGTTTTGCTTGGAGGTTTGATTGTTGTATGAGGCTCCGGAAGGGGCAGGCTTTCCTGGAAAGGTTTAAGCGAAGACTCGCCTGTGGGCTTTTCCAGCTTGGAGCCACCTTCCATCATGGCTACTGCAGGTAAGTGGGGATTGCATAATTATGTTACTGTGTAACTTGCCTGCCATACTGTTTAGCCAACGGCCTTCTATCCTGCTTGCCACGGGGCCGGTTGAGACACCATTCATTCGTGGTGTTGGATGAATGGGTGGTCTCTGCCCTGTCATTAGGCCTAGGGCTTTGTAGGGATAGTAGGGTCAAAGGTTGGTGAGCATTAGCCCCCTTAGCTTCTGAGGCGGCTCATGTGGTAGGAGTCTAAGGTGAGTTCAGGGTTGTGTTAGGTGGTGACCAGCTTCCTGTTCCTTCCTATCTGGCATTGCAGTCTCTGCCTTTGCACGGTGGAAGGTTTTCCCCACTCCCCGCCTTGACATAATAACAAATACCAGCTCCGCAGCCGCGATGCCTTCGAAAAAGGGTGCAGCATGTTTTTCCAGCTGTTTCGGCATAACTGCGCGTTCTCTGGAGGGAGAGCGTTAAGGGGTTCACCGTTAACGGCGCGGTTGGTGGCTTTTTCCCCACCACCTTGTTAACCGCGTCTGTGTTGGTGCCCCCTTGTCCCTCTCTATGTTCCTATCTCTGGTCGTCTGCTGGCAGCATTCCTTTGGTGTTCCGCCTGTGTGCTGGTTGGGGAGTGGCTGCTGGCAGCGACCTGTAGTGGCGGCTCATGCGGTAGGAGTGTAAGGTGAGTTCTCTCTGAGACAATCAGGTTGTCGGCCTACCTGCCAGGTGCTAAGTTTCCCGTCCCCATTTTCTTCTCTTCTTTTTAACTCTTCATTATACTGAATACTGTACACTGCTCCCAGCCGGAAGGCTTCTAATGCCGCCTGCACTGTCAATCTCTCTAAGTTATCTTTGCATGTACATTCAATCTGAACACTTTCCTAACTCCCTGAAGCTACAGGACAGTTACCGATAACCTGTTATCTCCTTCTGGAAAGGGACTTCAGTTATACTCAATGACATGACAGCCCGTGTTTTACACCCCTGGCATATACGTCATATTTTCCGAGGATATCTGTTACAACAAACTATACTCCATCCACTAATATGATTCTCTTTTTCATATTAACTAGAAGACAACTATCGGTGTGACAGATACGCGACACCAATTGGAACACGCCTACCAACGTGACAATAGTGTACTGCTGGTAGGACGAGTAAATATTTTAAATCATCAACTGTCTAAAGTTGGAACACGTGTAACTATTGTAGGAAGGAATAAGGGGCCATCATTGATGGTCGGTACGTGTCACCGAGGTTTCTGGCCTCGGTGAGGTAAGTGACTTTTTTTGCTGAAGTGTCATTATTTGCTTTGCAGTCTGACACTTCAGCTGTTTAGTATGGCTGTAAAGCCGATCCGGGACGGCTCTTATTGGGAGTAGCCAAAGTGCTGGGTGGGTGGCTATTCCCCACGTTTCAGGCTGGGTCTTGGGAGGCTTATAAAAAGCAGTCAGCTTTATCAGGTGGTGTAGATTATCCTCCATCTGACATAAAAGCTGTAAAGTACTCTGCTGAGGACTACAAACAGGCGTGCAGGCCGCCTGGAAGCCTGCCAGTGAACTTGTCTGTGGCTGAGCATATGGCTGGGTGTGAACTGACACCAAGGATTCCAGATGACCATTGTTATGTTTTGCTGTGTGTAAACAAGCACCAAGACTGTGATGTTTTTTCTGAGTGTCAATTTATACACTGAAGTTGATTTACAACCTGGTTCCTTGCCTCTATACTGCATCCAGAGCAAATCCCCACACTATATACATATGTATATTTCCTCTGAAGTCCCTGTCAAACCACAGACAGTTGATATCACACTTTGACCACGTTCTTAAGACAAGGGCTTATTTGATCTGGTGTCCAGCTGTCCCACGCACTACACAAAGCGGAGGCACAGAAGGGATATCAGGTAAGATAACTAGTTTTCTTACCTTTCTCGGAGCTGCGCAGTCTCCTCCCTCGTCTGCGTCCGACTCACCAGTGGATATTTAATGCGGCTGCTCAGTCAGAACAATTTCACCTTTGTCCCACGTTGGGCGCTAACTGTTGCACACAAGCTGTGCTATCTTATCAACTTCTGCTCCAAACTGCAAGTTAGTACATGCATGACAGAGAAAAACCACACTGACACCTCTCAAAGATCAAAGCTAAATTCTCATTTATTAGAGAAAATTAGGCAGTATATATGCACATGAGAGGGGGCATCCTCCCTGAAGCTCGTGGCAGTGTTCCATTGGTCATTATACAAAATACATTTTCACTTCTCCAAGTGGGGAGTGAACCTGGATGCCAGCGCCATCTTGCAATGGCTTCAGATCATTCAATCTCATATCCACAACAGGAGCAGTGGTTACATGAGGGATCTTGACATCCAAGACAGACTACTAAGCCTACTTTCACACTCGCGTTTTGGTTTTCTATTTGTGAGATCCGTTCAGGGCTCTCACAAGCGGCCCAAAATGGATCAGTTTTGCCCTAATGCATTCTGAATGGAAAAGGATCCGCTCAGAATGCATCAGTTTGCCTATGTTCAGTCACCATAACGCTTTAGAGGTGGACACCAAAACGCTGCTTGCAGCTTTTTTGTGTCCGTCTGACGAAACTGAGCCAAACGGATCCGTCCTGGCACACAATGTAAGTCAATGGGGACAGATCAGTTTTCTCTGACACAATCTGTCACAATAGAAAACCGGTCCGTCCGCTATTGACTTTCAATGGAGTTCATGACGGATCCGTCTTGGCTATGTTAAAGATAATACAAACGGATCTGTTCAGAACGGATGCAGGCGGTTGTATTATCTGAACTGAAGCGTTTTTGTAGATCCACGATGGATCCACTCAAAATGCAAGTGTGAAAGTGGCCTGTAACGGATCACCTGGCACCCCGACTGAGTACCTCCGTTGCTAGATGCTCCTAGTGCTTTCCGAGGACTTCAAGCACTCCACTTGACACCGTACGCACTGAAGACCCCACGAACCGCTGTAGCTTGGTTGAGGTCTCACCGTCTCCTACCCACCCTGGACCTACGACAAGGCTCCAGGCTCCAGTGGGTGAACCTCTCCTAAAACCAGAAAGCAGGAACAGCTCTTACAAGAGCTAGTAGTTATGCCAGGGGAGTATAGCAAATCTTCAGCATACAGCAATTCCCCAGTTTTGATCAGTTATCCAAACACCAGTCTCAACATGATGAAGGATAAAACAGGAACACTTTATTGAGGGCTACTCGCCCGTATTTATGCAGGTCCCCATCTGGTGGCCACGCCCCTAGGGTACCAGAAGGGAGACTATGACACAAGACAGATATGCAGCAATTCAGGATACACAGACACAACACATCCCCACAATGCATCATGGTTTCCTCCTCTCTGCCCTGGCGACACCCGAGGAGCAATCCAATTATGTCTCAGGACAAATGGAAATCGCCAATACACACTGTGGAGACAACAGGACAGGAATCACCACCCAAACACACAATGTCACACCCCCACAGCAAACACAGACATTTAACATATCCCCAGATAGCTCAAGTCTGAGTGCATATCATTAGGTGAATGGCACTCAGAATACACGAATACAATACTATTAGCTATCTGGGTGCCCTAACATAACATACAATTTAACCGAACGCATAATAACATAAAATACAATTCCAAAGACAGATTTAAGCTGTGCGGCCGGTATGTCTTCTCCTTTAAAGTTAGTATGGGCCATAATCCTGAGGCAAGAGGCTGGCAAACAGCCCCCTCCAAAACACCGTGGCGAGGTTGGTTTCGCCACATGGCCTAACAGAGAGGATTGTTAGATTGCTAGAGAACCTGTTCTGTTACACGCTGATACAAGTAGTGGGCCCATGACAGAGTGGAGAGGGTGTTAGCAGTACGTTTGTGTTGACGTTTATTTTTCCCTTCTTCTGATTTGATCTGTCACAAGAACAACCCCAAAATAATGGATCCTGTCTTTTGAGCATCCGCCTTCACACGGTCAGTATTTGGTCAGTAATTGGTAAGGCGGAAACAGGAGTGGGTCCAAAACAGAGATGACACGTGATGGGTTTATTTGCATGTCTTCTGTGTTTTGGACCCCTCCTGCTTTTGGCTTCCAACTCCTGATCAAATCCTGATGCAAAATACTGACCGTGTGATAGAGGCCTTATGGATGCATCAAAGACAGGATCCGTTGTGGTTTTCATTTTTTCGGTTCTGCTGACAGATAAGAAGGGTCAAATACATGGTGATGACAACAAGGCCAAACACGGACACTAGTGGTGTGAAGGTGGCAAAAGCAAGACGAGGTAACATAGTGGCCCAGTCACAGAGTGGTGAGGGTGGCAAAAGCAAGACGAGGTAACATTAGAGATGTCGCAAACATCAAATTTTCCGTTCGCGAACGCAGATTTCTGCAAATGTTCACGAACGGGCAAACCGCCATTGACTCTTTCTAGCCAAAATAGTGATGGAAAAGTTGTTTCAAGGGGACTAACACCTGGACTGTGGCATGCCGGAGGGGGATCCATGGCAAAACTCCCATGGAAAATTACATAGTTGATGCAGAGTTGGATTTTAATCCATAAAGGGCATAAATCACCTAACAATCCAATTTTTTTTTGAACAACGTGGTTTAAAACATCCAGTGTGTGTATACGATCAGGTATGATGTTGTATCGATCAGGTAGTGTAAGCGTTACGCCCGCTTCACAGACATTGACAGACCAAACTCCCCTTTTAATGCACCACAAACAGTCCATTTGCCCAACTGCAAACTTCCCATTTGCACAAGGTTGGAACCAAGCTAGCCATGTCCCGTTGATGTCATTGAAGGTTTCTTCCTCCACCCAGCCACATACAACACCAAGGGTCCCCGAAAGGTGAATTGAATTGATTTTTCGAACGGGGAGATGGTTAAAAAAAATGCTGGCTCCCTCCCCTTTGTTTGAATCCACGCCACGTTCACTGCGTCTGCGCCGTGCAATTTACTGTCACACCCGATATGAGTGGTATTTTCTGTAGTACTATTCTCATCAGTTTTATCCCTGTTATGTCCCATATCAGGGATTGCCTTTTATAAAAAAAATTAGGCCGGGTACCTTCGACTGCCTTCACAGTGACAGACCAAACTCTGATACACCAAACTGAATTGATTTTAGGAACTGGGAGATGGAAAAATCAGCTTGGTCGGTCCTCTTACTCCCAAGTTGGGGCACTGCGCGTGCACGGAGCAATGTGCTGTGACACCCTATATGAGTGGTGTCTTAACTAGTACTATTCCTATCAGTTTAATCCCTGTTACGTCCCCTATCCGGGGACGTGTGTCGAATTGACTAATCATTGTTGAATTAACGACATCCTGAAATAATTTTGTTCTGAGATCTGTACTTGCTTTGTATTGGAATTGATGGGGAGTTTAAATTGTCTGCATTATTTCTAATAAACTATTAAGATATTTTATTTTATGTATTAAAAACCCATACAACCTTAAAAAAAAAAGAAGAAAAATAATGTTTTTTTCTATGAAAAATTATCCAGCCGATCGCTTTTAGTCTGATCATAATGAAGCAACGGCCTTATCTGGGATGTGGCAACATTGATAACACACTCAGAGGTGATGATCGCTTTATTGTGATACGCAAGCCACTTCACCACAACAAGGTACCGATCACGAAGGGGAATTGACACATGTATGTACCTTTTTTTTTTTTTCTGTTTTGCAGCCACAGTGCAGCACTAGAGGCCAGAAAAATTAGGCATGTACACATGCTTGAAAAATTAGGTATTGTTGCAGCCGCAGCGGCCGGAAAAATTTATGTTTTCCAGGCAGAAAGGTGACTAAAAAACATTGCAGCTTGAACCCTAGTTGGTGGCGAAGAATTCACAAAAGTCATCCGGTATGCAGAAATTAAATACAGCAGCGTGGGGACCATTTTGAGGCCAAGGCATGTCATCAGGCCTTTTGTTAGTCAAACGTATCCCCCACTGTCAGTACCTTCGGGATCCATGCCATCCATTCATCTTAATGAAGGTGAGGTAATCAACACTTTTTTGACCGAGGCGACTTCTTTTGTCAGTGACAATGCCTCCTGCTGCACTGAAGGTCCTTTCTGACAGGACACTTGAAGCGGGGCAGGCCAGACGTTCTATCGCAAACTGGAATAGTTTAGGCCACAGGTCAAGCCTGCACACCCAGTAGTCAAGGAGTTCATCGCTCCTCAGAGTGTCGATATCTGCAGTTAAGGTGAGGTAGTCTGCTGTCGGTCAAGTCGTTCTCTAAGGCTGGATCCCGAAGGGCTGTGGCGATGTGTAGGACTGAAAAAGCTCTGCATGTCCTCCATCAACAACACATCTGTAAAGCGTCCTGTCCTTGCCGCCGCGGTCGTGGTAGGAGGAGGATTACTTTCCCCTCTTCCCCTGTTAGATTCCTGTTGTGCTGTCACATCCCCCTTATAAGCTGTGTAAAGCATATATTTTAGTTTGGTTTTGAACTGCTGCATCCTTTCTGACTTTCGGTAATTTGGTAACATTTCCGCCACTCTCTGCTTATAGCGGGAGTCTAGTAGCGTGGCCATGACATGACAGCATGAAAGATCCCATTTGCACAAGGTTGGATGCCGAGCTACTCATTTCCCGTTCCTCGTCCTCACTGATGTCATTGACGGTCTGTTCTTCCCCCCAGCCACGTACAACACCACGGGTCCCAGATTGGTGACAACAGCGAGCACCCTGGGATGCCTGCTGTGGTTGGTCTTCCTCCTCCTCAAAGCCACATTCCTCCTCTGACTCCACTTTCTCATACTCCTCTTCCAGCGTTGCCGCAGGTCCGGCAAGCGATGATGACAAGGCTATTTCTGGTGGTGATGGTGACCACAACTCTTCCTTTTCCTCTTCACGCTCATCTACAGCCTGATCCAGCAGTCTTCGCAGGGCACGCTCCAGGAAGAAAACAAATGGGATGAGGTCGCTGATGGTGCCTTCAGTGCGACTAACTAGGTTTGTCGCCTCCTCAAAAGAACGCATGAGCCTACAGGCATTGCGCATGAGCGACCAGTAACGTGGCCAAAAAATTCCCAGCTCCGCAGAGGCTGTCCTAGCACCCCGGTCATACAAATACTCGTTGACGGCTTTTTCTTGTTGGAGCAGGTGGTCGAACATTAGGAGTGTTGAATTCCAACGTGACGGGCTGTCGCAAATCAAGCGCCTCACTGGCATGTTTCAGCGCTGAATGTCTGAAAAGTGCGCCATGGCCGTGTAGGAACGCCTGAAATGGCCACACGCCTTCCTGGCCTGCTTGAGGACGTCCTGTAAGCCTGGGTACTTAGACACAAAGCGTTGTACGATGAGATTCAACACGTGCCCAAATTCAATGCTGCCAACAAATTGCTTCCATAGTCACACACCACTTTACGGATCTCCAGTTGGTGCGGGGTCAGCCACTGATCCACCTGTGCGTTCAGGGCGAACAGGAGTGCTGGTCCGTTGTGGCTCTCTGCTTTCAGGCAAGTCAACCCCAAGACAGTGTGACACTGTCGTATCTGGGATGTGGAATAGCCCCTGGGGAGCTGGGGGGATTCCGTTGATGTGCAGCCAGACGCCGCAGCAGAAGAGGACTCAGCCGAGGAGGTTATGGAAGAGGATAGAATAGGAGGAGTAGAGGAGGTGGCAGTAAGCCTGCCTGCAAGTCGTGGCGGTGTCACCAAACTCCGCTGCAAAGCCACGCATTCCATGCTTGGCAGCTGTCAGCAGGTTGACCCAATGCGCAGTGTAGGTGATATACCTGCCCTGACCGTGCTTTGCAGAAAAGGTATCAGTGGTCAGATGGACCCTTGCCCCAACACTGTATGCCAGAGTTGCCATGACTTCCTTTTCAATTACTGAGTAGAGGTTTGGGATTGCCTTATTTGGAAAAAAAAAATTCGTCCGGGTACCTTCCACTGTGGTGTCCCAATAGCGCCAAATTTTTTGAAGGCCTCAGACTCCACCAGCTGGTATGGTAAAAGCTGGCGGGCTAAGAGTTCCGTCTAGCCAGCTGTCAGACTCCGGGCAATGGGGTGACTCTGTGACATTGGCTTCTTACGCTCAAACATTTCCTTTACAGACACCTGACTGTGGGGAGATGAGATGGAACTGCTGAAGGTGAGAGGCGGAGTGGCGGGTGGTTGAGAGGGGGCAAGGAGGACAGCAGTGGTTGACGTGGCTGAAGATGCTGGACCAGGAGGAGGATTGGTGGCTTTGAGCTTGTGTGCTGCTTCTACTCGTCATCATGTGTTGATCCCATAGGCGTTTGTGATGTGCGATCATGTGCCTTCGCAAAGCAGTTGTACCTAGGTGGGTGTTGGATTTCCCACGACTCAGTTTCTTTTGGCACAGGTTGCAAATGGCATCGCTGTTGTCAGAGGCAGACACACAAAAAAAATGCCACACTGCTGAGCTTTGCAATGACGACATTCTGGTGGTGGCAACAGCATGCGTTGATTGGCGTGCTGTCTGGCTGACCCCGGGTGCCGATACATGCTGTCTGACTGTGCCACTAGCTCCTTGCGACGACCTCCCCCTGCTTCCAACTCGTCTCCTCCTTCTCTCTGTCTTCCCTTCTGAACTTTCCCCCTCTTCTTCTTCTCTTCGAGCAGGCACCCACGTGGCATCCACGGACACATCGTCATCATCAACCGCTTCACTTGTATCTGACACCTCAGCAAAGGAAGCAGCAGCGGGTACAACAACATCATCATCACACCGTACGTCCATGTGTGTAATGCTGCCTGACTGAGACATATCCCTGTTATCTACATCCCCTGGCAATAATGGTTGCGCATCACTCATTTCATCCAACTGATGTGTAAATAACTCCTCTGAGGGATCAAGTGAAGCGACTGTGGTGGTAGTGGAGGTAGTGGTGGTGGTGGTGGCGGGCGGGAGAGTGGTAACTTGAGAGCAGGTGACCAAAGCTGAGCTGGAGGAGGATGGTGTGTCAAGGTTCTTAGCGGAAGCTGTTGAAGATTGGGTGTCCTGTGTAAGCCAGTCAACTATTTTCTCCTAATTTTTTGGGTTCAGGGTACGTAGCCTCTGAACACTGGGCATTATACCAGGGCCAGTGGAAATCACAGCACCATGACGGCCCCTTTGGGGTGGCCTGCCTCTGCCTGTCATTTTTTTTATAGATAAGTGGTACTATGCGTGCAAGCTACTGTGCCAACCTACAAACTGGATTCCCAAAAAGTTGGGACACTAAACAAATTGTGAATAAAAACTGAATGCAATGATGTGGAGATGGCAAATGTCAATATTTTATTTGTAATAGAAGGTAGATGACAGATCAAACGTTTAATCCGAGTAAATGTATCATTTTAAAGGAAAAATACGTTGATTCAAATTTTCACGGTGTCAACAATTCCCAAAAAAGTTGGGACAAGTAGCAATAAGAGGCTGGAAAAAGTAAATTTGAGCATAACGAAGAGCTGGAAGACCAATTAACACTAATTAGGTCAATTGGCAACATGATTGGGTATAAAAAGAGCTTCTCAGAGTGGCAGTGTCTCTCAGAAGCCAAGATGGGTAGAGGATCACCAATTCCCACAATGTTGCGCAGAAAGATAGTGGAGCAATATCAGAAAGGTGTTACCCAGCGAACAATTGCAAAGACTTTGCATCTATCATCATCAACTGTGCATAACATCATCCGAAGAGTCAGAGAATCTGGAACAATCTCTGTGCGTAAGGGTCAAGGCCGTAAAACCATACTGGATGCCCGTGATCTCCGGCCCCCTTAAACGACACTGCACAACAAACAGGAATGCTACTGTAAAGGAAATCACAGAATGGGCTCAGGAATACTTCCAGAAACCATTGTCAGTGAACACAATCCACCGTGCCATCCGCCGTTGCCAGCTGAAACTCTACAGTGCAAAGAAGAAGCCATTTCTAAGCAAGATCCACAAGCTCAGGCGTTTTCACTGGGCCAGGGATCATTTAAAATGGAGTGTGGCAAAATGGAAGACTGTTCTGTGGTCAGACGAGTCACGATTCGAAGTTCTTTTTGGAAATCTGGGACGCCATGTCATCCGGACCAAAGAGGACAAGGACAACCCAAGTTGTTATCAACGCTCAGTTCAGAAGACTGCATCTCTGATGGTATGGGGTTGCATGAGTGCGTGTGGCATGGGCAGCTTGCATGTCTGGAAAGGCACCATCAATGCAGAAAAATATATTCAGGTTCTAGAACAACATATGCTCCCATCCAGACGTCATCTCTTTCAGGGAAGACCCTGCATTTTTCAACAAGATAATGCCAGACCACATTCTGCATCAATCACAACATCATGGCTGCGTAGGAGAAGGATCCGGGTACTGAAATGGCCGGTCTGCAGTCCAGATCTTTCACCTATAGAGAACATTTGGCGCATCATAAAGAGGAAGGTGCAACAAAGAAGGCCCAAGACGATGGAACAGTTAGAGGCCTGTATTAGACAAGAATGGGAGAGCATTCCTATTTCTAAACTTGAGAAACTGGTCTCCTCGGTCCCCAGACGTCTGAGTGTTGTAAGAAGAAGGGGAGATGCCACACAGTGGTGAAAATGGCCTTGTCCCAACTTTTTGGGGATTTGTTGACACCATGAAATTCTGATTCAACATATTTTTCCCTTAAAATGGTACATTTTCTCAGTTTAAACTTTTGTTCCGTGATTTATGTTCTATTCTGAATAAAATATTAGAAGTTGGCACCTCCACATCATTGCATTCAGTTTTTATTCACGATTTGTATAGTGTCCCAACTTTTTGGGAATCCGGTTTGTATATAAGTGGTGGGCAGTGGGCACAGTACAGTCTGTGTGGGCCTGACACACACCGGCTTGAAAATGTGATTATATCACAGAAAAATTTTAAATAGATTTATTTTTATCTGCAAGGTATTTTCTGTCACACCCTGTATGAATGGTGTGCACACAGTGCTGTCTGTGACTGAGCCTGCAGCCTCTCACACACGGGCAGCCAGGCAACTGCAATATATATATATATATATATATATATATATATATATATATATATATATATTTATAATAATAAAAAAAAAAGCACACTGATGTACCAGCCCTGAAAAGGGCTTTTTGGGGTGCTGTCTGGACGCTGTCCTTAGAGCAGATGAGTCTGTGGACAGAACAATGCCCTAGCTAACGCTTTCCCTATTTCAGCAGCAGCAGCTACACTGTCCCTCCTCTCACTGAGAATGCAGCTTCCGAATGAATCTAAAATGGATGCTGTCCTGGAGGAGGGAGGGTCTGCTGCTGATTGGCTGGAATGTGTCTGCTGACTGTGAGGTACAGGGTCAAAGTTTACTCAATGATGATGTATAGGGGGCGGACCGAACATTACATATGTTCTCCCGCCGCGGCGAACGCGAACAAGCGATGTTTGCCGGCGAATAGTTTGGGCCATCACTAGGTAACATAGTGGCCCTGTCCTGGTGTAGCAGCACACTGCAATCAGAACATTACTGCCAGAATTATCTAGTCTGATGCATCAGGGATCGGTGTGTGGACATCATGGCTGATCCAAGCCTGATTCATCTTTACAAAGGTTAATCTCTCTACATTTTGTGTTGAAAGGTGAGTTCTCTTTGGGGTAACGTCTGCCCCCCGCCGCACTGAACACCCTCTCTGATGCCACACTGCTGGCCAGGCAGGAAAGCTTGTCCAGAGCAAACACGGCCAGTTGCGGCCACGATTCAAGTTTGGCTGCCTAGTAGTCCAGGGGATCTGGGATTACAGGGAACAGTCCAAGTATGCCACCAGCTGCTGGTTCCAGGTCCTGCTGCTGCCGGGTGGTTTCTTCAGTAGGCAGGTGAAGAAAAGTGCTTATTAGAGGCGCAAGACTTAAAGGAGTAGACCACTTTCTGGCTACTGTTGATCAATGTGTTTGCAAAATGAGTAAATGGCAATTTAATAAGGTATTCTCTATATTTAGCCAAGTCCTTTGTGCTGTCCCCACAGCAGTCCTGTCTATAAAATGGCTGCTGATGGAGGGTCATGTGAGCAGGCAAATTACACCTGCACTAAACCCTTCAACTTTCAAGTGCAGATGGCAGATATGGTGCATTTGAGTGGAGAAGGCTGAGTGATGTGTCTGGAGTTATTTTTGCTTGGTCACATGACCCTCCATCAGCGACCATCTTATGGACAGATCTCCTGTGTGGACAGCACAGAAGATTTGCCCAACAAGGACACAACTTATGAAATATAGCAAACGTCACATAAAATCAACAAAGGCTATATTAGTAAGTGTCATATAATCATCTCACATGCACATTGGTCAGCAATAACCAGAAAGTGGCCAACCCCTTTATGTTGCTGCTGATGGAGCTGGTGCTCCTCCTGCCCCCCCCCCCCCCCGGGCAGTGGAGCGTGAGCTCAGAGGGTCCCCCGGGTCAGACCTTCGTGAGGATGGGCAATGGGGGCACATAGACAGAGACCAACCGACTACATAGAATGTCTCGATAGTAGTTACGTTTCTCATTCCTCAGCAGGTGTAAAAAGGCCCCCATTTTGGCCTGGTAGTGAGGGACTAACATGGTGGAGAGCCAGTAGTCACCTCTTCCGAATGGTGATAATGAGGTTGTCTCTATGCAAGCAACTCTGCATGTATCTGGCCATTTGTACAAGGGAATCGGAGGGACTCCGGCCTCCATCTCCACTGCACACTTCTATTACGTCCTCTCTGTCCCACAACCCCAAATAATTATTTCATACCTTTACCTCCCTCTGCCCCCCGTACCCCGTCTGACCCCCCTCATCTCAGCTGAGGACTGTGCCGCTTATCTCTAAACCATCGGCAGCATTAGATGAAGCTCGGAGCCGCCGTCCTCTCAGCCTCTCTACGTTACTACTCGTAGATGAACTACAGAGACAATCCCCAGCGATAAGACACAGCGCGGCCATTTATGTGCTAACACTAGGAATAACAGGAGAGAAGGTTATTCCTCCTTTTCCCCCACAGCGGAAATCCTACATCTGCCCCGACATAAGGTATCGCTGACATCATTTCTAATAACTGACATGGAGAAAAGGGACAGAGTTACCCCTAAACATCTCCTGAGCAACACAGAGCCCCGATACCAGCAGATTACATCGCCGGCTCTGCTACATGGACATGACAGAGACTGAACATCACACATACACAGCTCTGCTACATGGACATGACAGGGACTGAACATCACACATACACAGCTCTGCTACATGGACATGACAGAGACTGAACATCACACATACACAGCTCTGCTACATGGACATGACAGGGACTCAGCTGTAGTAACTGAACCTTACACATACACAGCTCTGCTACATGGACATGACAGAGACTCAGCTGTAGTAACTGAACATTACACATACACAGCTCTGCTACATGGACATGACAGAGACTCAGCTGTAGTAACTGAACATTACACATACACAGCTCTGCTACATGGACATGACAGAGACTCCGCTGTAGTAACTGAACATTACACATACACAGCTCTGCTACATGGACATGACAGAGACTCCGCTGTAGTAACTGAACATTACACATACACAGCTCTGCTACATGGACATGACAAAGACTCAGCTGTAGTAACTGAACATTACACGGACACAGCTCTGCTACATGGACATGACAGAGACTCAGCTGTAGTAACTGAACATTACACATACACAGCTCTGCTACATGGACATGACAAAGACTCAGCTGTAGTAACTGAACATTACACATACACAGCTCTGCTACATGGACATGACAAAGACTCAGCTGTAGTAACTGAACATTACACGGACACAGCTCTGCTACATGGACATGACAAAGACTCCGCTGTAGTAACTGAACATTACACGGACACAGCTCTGCTACATGGACATGACAGAGACTCAGCTGTAGTAACTGAACATTACACATACACAGCTCTGCTACATGGACATGACAAAGACTCAGCTGTAGTAACTGAACATTACACATACACAGCTCTGCTACATGGACATGACAAAGACTCAGCTGTAGTAACTGAACATTACACGGACACAGCTCTGCTACATGGACATGACAAAGACTCCGCTGTAGTAACTGAACATTACACATACACGGCTCTGCTACATGGACATGACAAAGACTCAGCTGTAGTAACTAAACATTACACATACACAGCTCTGCTAAATGGACATGACAGAGACTCAGCTGTAGTAACTGAACATTACACATACACAGCTCTGCTACATGGACATGACAAAGACTCTGCTGTAGTAACTGAACATTACACATACACAGCTCTGCTGCATGGACATGACAGAGACTCAGCTGTAGTAACTGAACATTACACATACACAGCTCTGCTGCACACACTGATAGAACTCTTTAGAGGCATATTACGCATAAACAGCTTGGTTGTATGCAGATACAGCTCAACTACACAGACATTACACGGATACAGCTCATCTATACAGACATTACAGGCTTACAGCTCTGCTACATACAGACTGGGATTCCACACAGCAGAGCAGAGTCTCACACACAGAGCAGATAAACCTGGTCATGTGATCTCCATGACTCCTCCCGCACCTGATCACATGGTCATGACATCATCACAGGTCCTGTACCTTCTCCTGCAGCACATCCTGACTCCGCCCACACCTGATCACATGGTCATGACATCACCACAGGTCCTGTACCTTTTCCAGCTGCATAACCTGACTCCTCCCACATCTGATCACATGGTTATGACATCATGACAGGTCCTGTACCTTTTCCTGCAGCACAGCCTGGAGCCCGACTACTGCATGGTGGTAGAAATTACAGCCCAGGAGGCTCCATAGTGAAGGGTTGTCAGAGGAGGACACGCCTGCCCCCAGGTAAGTGGAACACTCGTCACATCCACACATATAAGGCTCCACAGCCACAGAGATACACAGCTCCATCCGCCCTTAAGGCCAAGTTCACACTGCAGTTATTTCCTTCAGTTATTGAGCCCAGACCAGCAGTGAAGCGACTCAGAGATCAGGTGTAATGGGAAGATCTGCACTTGTTCTGTGGTTTTCTCCCGCACCAGGTTTTGGCTCACAATAACTGATGGAAATAACTGATCAAATAACTGAAGTGTGAACTCAGCCTAATCTACAAACTCCAGAGAACATGAAGCAGGAGGTAAAGACGCAGCTTCTGGGGCAGGACACCAGCCTAAAGATAATAACATAACATACAAATCACAAGAGGTTGGTTCTAGTATACAATGCATTTCAAGGGCGGCCTTCCTCAGGGGCAACAAAAGCCAGGAGCAGGGGGCGTTATATAGAAGACATATCCAGGAGATCTCAGAGACGTGGACTGGAGGAGGGGGCGTTATATAGAAGACATATCCAGGAGATCTCAGAGACATGGACTGGAGCAGGGGCGTTATATAGAAGACATATCCAGGAGATCTCAGAGACGTGGACTGGAGCAGGGGACGTTATATAGAAGACATAGCCAGGAGATCTCAGAGACGTGGACTGGAGGAGGGGGCGTTATATAGAAGACATATCCAGGAGATCTCAGAGACTGTGGACTGGAGGCAGGGGGGGGGGTTATATAGAAGACATATCCAGGAGATCTCAGAGACTGTGGACTGGAGCAGGGGGCGTTATATAGAAGACATATCCAGGAGATCTCAGAGACGTGGACTGGAGGAGGGGGCGTTATATAGAAGACATATCCAGGAGATCTCAGAGACATGGACTGGAGCAGGGGCGTTATATAGAAGACATATCCAGGAGATCTCAGAGACGTGGACTGGAGCAGGGGACGTTATATAGAAGACATATCCAGGAGATCTCAGAGACATGGACTGGAGCAGGGGCGTTATATAGAAGACATATCCAGGAGATCTCAGAGACGTGGACTGGAGGAGGGGGGGGGTTATATAGAAGACATATCCAGAAGATCTCAGAGACGTGGACTGGAGGAGGGGGCGTTATATAGAAGACATATCCAGGAGATCTCAGAGACGTGGACTGGAGGAGGGGGCGTTATATAGAAGACATATCCAGGAGATCTCAGAGACGTGGACTGGAGGAGGGGGCGTTATATAGAAGACATATCCAGGAGATCTCAGAGACGTGGACTGGAGCAGGGGGCGTTATATAGAAGACATATCCAGGAGATCTCAGAGACGTGGACTGGAGCAGGGGGCGTTATATAGAAGACATATCCAGGAGATCTCAGAGACGTGGATTGGAGCAGGGGGAGTTATATAGAAGACATATCCAGGAGGTCTCAGAGACGTGGACTGGAGGAGGGGGAGTTATATAGAAGACATATCCAGGAGATCTCAGAGATGTGGAATGGAGCAGGGGGTGGTATATAGAAGACATATCCAGGAGATCTCAGAGATGTGGACTGGAGCGGGGGGCGTTATATAGAAGACATATCCAGGAGATCTCAGAGACATGGACTGGAGCAGGGGGCATTATATAGAAGACATATCCAGGAGATGTCAGAAACGTGGACTGGAGCAGGGGGCGTTATATAGAAGACATGTTCAGGAGATCTCAGAGACATGGAATGGAGGAGGGGAGGTCATATAGAAGACATATCCAGGAGATCTCAGCGACGTGGACTGGAGCAGGGGGCGTTATATAGAAGACATATCCAGGAGATGTCAGAGACGTGGAGTGGAGGAGGGGACGTTATATAGAAGACATATCCAGGAGAGCTCAGAGACGTGGACTGGAGCAGGGGGCGTTATATAGAAGACATATCCAGGAGATCTCAGAGACGTGGACTGGAGCAGGGGGCGTTATATAGAAGACATATCCAGGAGATCTCAGAGACGTGGACTGGAGCAGGGGGCGTTATATAGAAGACATATCCAGGAGATCTGAGAGACGTGGACTGGAGCAGGGGGCGTTATATAGAAGACATATCCTGGAGATCTCAGAGACGTGGACTGGAGGAGGGGACGTTATATAGAAGACATATCCAGGAGATCTCAGAGACGTGGACTGGAGCAGGGGCGTTATATAGAAGACATATCCAGGAGATCTCAGAGACGTGGACTGGAGCAGGGGGCGTTATATAGAAGACATATCCAGGAGATCTCAGAGACATGGACTGGAGGAGGGGACGTTATATAGAAGACATATCCAGGAGATCTCAGAGACGTGGACTGGAGCAGGGGGCGTTATATAGAAGACATATCCAGGAGATCTCAGAGACATGGACTGGAGGAGGGGGCGTTATATAGAAGACATATCCAGGAGATCTCAGAGACGTGGACTGGAGCAGGGGATTGGAACAACCAAAACTTTAAAAATTCCTATTTTTCTAAAAATCACTAAAAACATGACTGGATAAAATGAGTGGCACTACAAGAAGAGGATCACACACCCCCAAGGATATATAAATACAGGACACGAGGCTGAAGTTGGTCTCTTATTCAGAAGTTGCAGTGAGCGTCCCGAGGGGAAATCAGGTGAAAGCGGCATTAAAATTCAAAAGACGGGCACAAAATGGGCAGAAAAGTGTGATTTAAATACTGAAATGAATTCGGGCACTGATCTCACACCGGTGACATACAGAGGGTGGTGCCCGCACCATATACAGGGGAGTACAGCCCAAACAGGTTCTGAAATGTATATGATGTGGGGCATCACCCTCTGTGTGTTGGCAGTGTGAGATCAGTGGCCGAATTCATTTAACGCTGTGGATGACACTGTTAGGGGGGGGCGCTGTGGATGTCACTGTTATGGGGGGGCGCTGTGGATGTCACTGTTATGGGGGGGGCGCTGTGGATGTCACTGTTATGGGGGGGGCGCTGTGGATGTCACTGTTATGGGGGGGGCTGTGGATGTCACTGTTATGGGGGGGCGCTGTGGATGTCACTGTTATGGGGGGGCGCTGTGGATGTCACTGTTATGGGGGGGCGCTGTGGATGTCACTGTTATGGGGGGGCGCTGTGGATGTCACTGTTATGGGGGGGCGCTGTGGATGTCACTGTTATGGGGGGGCGCTGTGGATGTCACTGTTATGGGGGGGCGCTGTGGATGTCACTGTTATGGGGGGGCGCTGTGGATGTCACTGTTATGGGGGGGGCGCTGTGGATGTCACTGTTATGGGGGGGCGCTGTGGATGTCACTGTTATGGGGGGGGCGCTGTGGATGTCACTGTTATGGGGGGGGCGCTGTGGATGTCACTGTTATGGGGGGGGCGCTGTGGATGTCACTGTTATGGGGGGGGGGGCGCTGTGGATGTCGCTGTTATGGGGGGGGGCGCTGTGGATGTCGCTGTTATGGGGGGCGCTGTGGATGTCGCTGTTATGGGGGGCGCTGTGGATGTCGCTGTTATGGGGGGCGCTGTGGATGTCGCTGTTATGGGGGGCGCTGTGGATGACGCTGTTATGGGGGGCGCTGTGGATGACACTGTTATGGGGGGCGCTGTGGATGACACTGTTATGGGGGGCGCTGTGGATGTCGCTGTTATGGGGGGCGCTGTGGATGTCGCTGTTATGGGGGGGCGCTGTGGATGACACTGTTATGGGGGGCGCTGTGGATGACACTGTTATGGGGGGCGCTGTGGATGACACTGTTATGGGGGGCGCTGTGGATGACACTGTTATGGGGGGCGCTGTGGATGACACTGTTATGGGGGGCGCTGTGGATGACACTGTTATGGGGGGCGCTGTGGATGACACTGTTATGGGGGGCGCTGTGGATGACACTGTTATGGGGGGCGCTGTGGATGACACTGTTATGGGGGGCGCTGTGGATGACACTGTTATGGGGGGCGCTGTGGATGACACTGTTATGGGGGGCGCTGTGGATGACACTGACACTGTTATGGGGGCCCTGTGGATGTCACTGTTGTGGGGGGGCCCTGTGGATGTCACTGTTGTGGGGGGGCCCTGTGGATGTCACTGTTGTGGGGCGGCGCTGTGGATGTCACTGTTGTGGGGGGCAATGTGAAGCCTGTAATTCTGCTCGTAGATGATAAATATGATATAACGGCTCCAAAAAGATAATAATAAATATAGAATTGCTAATAACGGAGAAGAAGTGCGCAGGTCTCCAGTGTGAGGCGCTGACGAGACAGAAATCGTAGAACGGCGAAAGGAGATTCACAAGTAAAGTGACTGAAATAAACAATAGTAAAATCACCAACCGATGTCACAGACGTCTGTAGGGGATGTGTCCTCTCCGACGCGCGTTTCATCTGCTGCCTTCATCTTGGGGTTGGTGCTGCTGTGTGTAAGAAGCCTTTTATATCAGTGTATAATATAATACTCACCACTTATTTATGTGGCGCATGCGCGTACAGGAAGGAAGGAAACCCTGTCCCCGGCGACAAGAGGACACGCAGGAAGCAGGCAGGCGAGCGGGACAGGAAGCGGTGGTCTCGTGCTCACCACGCCAGCACAGGGGAGGAGCCAAAGCCAAGCAGAGTGCAGCGCATGCGCACATGAGGTGGAGTATTAATGCTCCATACTGGAGAAGGGCAGAATGACCCGGGGAAATGGAGAGATTCTGGAATTCCTTGGATTTCTTCATTCAGTCCCTCCGGTGTCAGAGTCCGCATCCTGACCCTCCAGAAGTCTTCTCCACCGATCAGCCGTGCAGACCCATCTCTACACCATGTAGGTATCAAACCGCCATCTTTATTATGTGTGATGGTGAAATGACGGACAAACTGCGGTTAGATTTCCCTGCATTAACCCCTTCAGAAAAAATGTTAAAAAATTCACAGTTTTCAAAATGTTAATTCCTCTGCTTTTCTGGCAGATAGTGATACCTCGTAAACCAGTTATTACTTTACACCCCCCATATGTCTGCTTCATGTTCCTCATTCTGTAAATGTTGTTTTATTTTTTTAGAACAGGCTTAGACGTTTAGAAACAATTCTTAGAATTTTTACGCAAATTTCCCAAACCTGCTGTTTAAAGGGGTTTATTATTGATGACCTATCCTCAAGATCCCCCACAGCTCAGCTGTATGAGGAGAAGGCGCGCGCCGTCTCCTGTCCTGCTCGCCACTGCCATGTCTATGGCAAGCAGGAAGAGAGACAGGAGACGGCAGGCGCGCACAGCGTGTACCTTCTCTTCATACAGCTGATCGACTGGGGAGCCGGGTGTCGGACCCCTGATCTGATATTGATGACCTCCGCTCACCTATGATCTTGATGCGCTGCTGGATCCTATAGTTCTCTCGTGTGTTTTATTCCTCTCAATAGGTTGGTGCCGCAATTACACTCGATGGATTAATACCGCAGTTACACCAGACGCATTTCCAAACTGTACGTTTTGTCCCTCAGTGGTTGCAATAGTATAAAAATGAGGGACCAATCGCTCCTTATCCGGAGCTGTGCTGATACCAGAACCTGGGCCGGACCGCGTCAGGCTGTATTTGTAGTATTCTAGTCATTCACAATGCACACCCTGCAGTTTTTCAGTCTTTCTATATACCAACAAATGAAACCTACAAATGATGTAGATTATAAAATCCAATATATAGAAAATACTAAACATCCAAGTTGATCAACAAGTCATATAACTGGGAATAAAGAAATATAGAATAAAATAGACACATGTAGTGTAAAAGGGCTAATGTGGTCTTCATTCCGGGGTGTTAGTTCGCTCTGCAGGTCTGTCTGCATTTTATTCTGTTTTTTTTATTTTTTTATTCCCAGTTTTATGACTTGTTGATCAACTTATGTTTTGTATTTTATATATATTGGATTTTATGACATATCATGAAACTGCCTTGACCTCACACATATTTCGATTCATATAAAAAGAGAGAACACAACATCTACACTTTATTATCTCCTCCGATGTCTCCTCTTATCTCCAGTTATTGTATTTTACATGGGATTTTGTAGGATTTTCCATCGTCTCATCTTCTCTCCATTCAGGTTCCTACAATATAGGATCCGCTCAGTGGAGATCTTCTATATAAGATCCTTCTCCTGATTGACCCGACAAGGATGGACAGGGACAAGATGGCGGAGAGGATAATAAATCTCACCCTAGAGATCCTCTTCCTGCTTACTGGAGAGGTGAGAGATTCTGATGATGTCACATTACATCATCTTCTCTATTAGGGCTGCAGCTAACGATTATTTGAATAATCGATTAGTTGCCGATTAATTTCTACGATTAATCGATTAATCGGAAAAAACGACAAAATTACCAAACAGAGAGGTTTATATGATCTTACTTGAAAAATTATGTTCAAAGGCCATATTAAAACAAATTGTGGACGACACTATTATGGGGGATCTGTGGACGACACTATTATGGGGGATCTGTGGACGACACTTATGGGGGATCTGTGGACGACACTATTATGGGGGATCTGTGGACGACACTATTATGGGGGATCTGTGGACGACACTATTATGGGGGATCTGTGGACGACACTATTATGGGGGATCTGTGGACGACACTATTATGGGGGATCTGTGGACGACACTATTATGGGGGATCTGTGGACGACACTATTATGGGGGATCTGTGGACGACACTATTATGGGGGATCTGTGGACGACACTATTATGGGGGATCTGTGGACGACACTATTATGGGGGATCTGTGGACGACACTATTATGGGGGATCTGTGGACGACACTATTATGGGGGATCTGTGGACGACACTATTATGGGGGATCTGTGGACGACACTATTATGGGGGATCTGTGGACGACACTATTATGGGGGATCTGTGGACGACACTATTATGGGGGATCTGTGGACGGCGTAGTTATGGGGGATCTGTGGACGGCGTAGTTATGGGGGATCTGTGGACGGCGTAGTTATGGGGGATCTGTGGACGGCGTAGTTATGGGGGATCTGTGGACGGCGTAGTTATGGGGGATCTGTGGACGGCGTAGTTATGGAGAGGGGGATCTGTGCACTGTTATGGGCATAACAGTGCACAGATCCCTTTCCTCATAACAGTGCACAGATCCCTTTCCTCATAACAGTGCACAGATCCCTTTCCTCATAACAGTGCACAGATCCCTTTCCTCATAACAGTGCACAGATCCCTTTCCTCATAACAGTGCACAGACCCCCCTCCCCATAGCAGTGCCATAGACAGATCCTCCCCCCCTTCCCATAGCAGTGCCATAGACAGATTCCCCCTTCCCCCTAACAGCCCCGGCCCCGATGCCTGCATCTTTATTTTACCTTTTTACAATGACGCTCCCGCTCCTGTAACAGCCAGGCAGAGCGGACGGCGGCGTAACGTCACTCAATCACGTGACGCGCCTGCTCCGCCCACTTCATGAATGAAGGAGGCGGAGCAGGCGTGTCACGTGAGTGAGTGACGTTACGCCGCCGTCCGCTCTGCCTGGCTGTTACAGGAGCGGGAGCGTCATTGTAAAATGGTAAAATAAAGATGCAGCGACCGCCCGCCCGAATAGCAACGAATCGGCGATTATTCGATAACTGGATTCGTCGACAACGAATCCAGTTATCGAATATAATCGATTACATCGATTAATCGTTGCAGCCCTATTCTCTATGTTACTAACAGGTGGACATGACTGGAGAGGTGAGGGACTCTGGAGATGTATGGAGTGATAGTTATTACTGTGTCTCTCCATAACCAGGACTACACAGTAGTGAAGAAGACCTCTAGTGAGCGCTGTCAGGACCCTGTGTCTGAAGGATGGGGAAGAACCCTGAGCCCAATCATGGGGCTTCCACCTCACCCCCTGATACATGAGGAAATCAATAGAGAGAAGATCCTAGAACTCACCAACAAGATGATTGAGCTGCTGACTGGAGAGGTGACACTGCTGGGACATTATACAGGAACGCTATGAAGGGATCTGGGTGATGACTGTATCATTGTGTTGTCAGGTTCCTATAAGGTGTCAGGATGTCACCGTCTATTTCTCCATGGAGGAGTGGGAGTATTTAGAAGAGCACAAAGATCTGTACAAGGACATCATGATGGAGGATCACCGGCCCCTCACATCACCAGGTAATAGACATGACTAAATACACACGTCCTCTCATTATCTGTATGTAAGGAATGAATTCGGTCACTGGATGTGTTTCCTACTGTTGGAAATTGGCCACAACAACACAAAACTTCTTGAAGCAACTTTTTCAGAAGATTCTTTTGTTTAAGCCTCATTCACACGTCAGTATTTTGTCAGTGATTTCCATCAGTGGTTGTGAGCCAGAACCAGGATTTGAGCCTCCACAGACATAAGGTATAGGGGAAACTCTGTACCTGTTCTGTGTTTAGAGTTTCACCTGGTTTTGGCTTAAAATCTCTGATGGAAATCTGAAGAGCAGCAAGACATCATTGAAATCATAGGCATGTAAAATGTAGGCAGATTATGGCATAAGAGGTAAATGGAAGTGAATTACAGCCGTGGTAAAAGGCAGCGCTCTGTTATAAGTCCTGGACACAGTCCTTTATACCTCAGAGAACAAAGGAATAATTCATATTGTAATTCCTGTTTTCCGCAGTGTGTCGCTGTACGTAGACTTCAGTGTTTTACACACAGATTCCATCATTATCATACGTAACCATAGATCTACACAAGTTACACCGACAACAACTGCTAATTGGATAAAAGTTCCTTATCACAATCTCTTGTTACATAAATAATTTCTTCCTGGGGCCTTCCATTAATCCTCTCCAATTCAAGTACCAATCTCCATTTTTCTCTCCAAAGAGCCCCATGATCCATAAAGCCAAGATCAGCTCTTTCATTTATCACCGGTCCAACACCAAGGATCGATCCTGATCATAAACATGCAAATGGTTAGTTTTAATAGACAAATACATTGATCTTGGCCAAGGCTTCCACTTCTAGTGCAAATATTATCTACTTTCTAACGGTCACCATTCCATCATAACATCTTTAATCGATTACTTAAAGGCCTCTATTTTCTCAGCAATTTTCTCAACTAAAAGTACTCAGTGTTCACTTCAAAATGGTGATTAACTCTTTAGCTAAGCTCCTTTTTGAGGTGTAAACACAAGGGGGTCCTTTACTATTCTGAAATAAGCCTAAATTAGACATATTGCAGGCACAGATGTCGGTGCAATGGTGGGGCAGCAGGTCTACAATTGTCGATGTGGAGTAGGCGGGGAAGGGAACGGGCCGGCAAGCCTGTCTCATTTACCATTTTCTACTAATGTTTTAGGTCTAGAAAAAGGTCTCAATGTAAGATAACTTGGAAGATGTCTTGCATTTAGAACTGGTGCTGGAAGCCCTGAAGTTTTGGAGAGGCCTGCGCCTCTTCATAACTTCAGCGGAACCACCGCCAGCTTAGGGCTTTGTTTTAAGACATGCGCCTAAAACACAGGTCTTAATAAATGTGCCCCAAGATGTATACCTAAGACAACATGGCTGACCATCCGATCTAATCCTGATTCTGCAACACCTACAGTTAAGGAAGAGAGAACAACCCCCGAGAGATGTCCCAGTCCTCTTCTTCCACTGGATAATTCAGAAGAACATCACTATGTCCTACAGTATGGTCAGGTAGATGGATATAAGGACATCATGATGGAGGATCACCGGCCTTGTACATCACCAGGTAATAGACATGACTAAATACACATGTCCTCTCATTACCTGTATGTAAGGAATGAATTCAGTCACTGGATGTGTTTCTTACAGTAAAGGAAGAGATAAGAACACCGGAGAGATGTCCCAGTCCTCTTCTTCTACAGGATGGTTCAGAAGAACATCACAATGTCCCACAGGATGATCAGGTAGATGGAGATAAGGTCTCATGAAACATTCCTTATGATCTGTAGAAGGCTGCGAAGATCTTGTCTTCAGTCTTGTTTTATCCACCAGTATTATATGTTTTATCCTTGTATAATGAGAAAGATGGAGATGGCAGGATTACAGCTGACCGTAGATATTACTTGTCTGGATCTTCTCACTATTTTCTGCCTGTACAGACTATTAAAATGGCCTTCTCTATAAACTGCTGCAGATCTTTTGTGGTTGCACAAGAGTGGCACAACAGTTTTCTGAGAAATCTTAGGTCGGGACCATGCAATACTACAAATGGTTAACCAAAGTTGTGCTTGGATTGTCAGCTTGAACCTGAACATCAGGAGATGCATCATTATATTCAAAGGTTTTGTAGTCTAGGCTGCAGTCTCCTGGTGTCTCCTTACTGTCAGAATGGCAGTACCGAGATCATACCACGGATTCTATTCGAACACATGTAGATGCAAGTCCTCCTTCTTACTTGCATAGAGTATAATATAATATTCAGGGGTGTAGCTAAAGGCTCATGTGCCCTGGTGCAAGAGTTCAGCTTGGACCCCCTTCCCTCAGTGCTTTGTGGCCAGGGGCAGGGAAGCACATAGCCTTCTTGCTGCCTGAGGGGGAAATTTAAACTGCATCCCCTGCCCCATGCCAAATTCTTGACCTTACCTTTTCCCTCCAGCCACAGATGCAACTTGACCTGTATGAACTTTCTATAGTATCGGTGTCTTCTTATGTGGCACAAGGGTCTTTGGGCCCCCTCAGGCTCCTAGGCCCAGTAGCGACTGCACCCCTTACAGCAGGGGTGGGGAACCTTTTTGCTGCCGAGGGCCATTTGGATATTTGTAACATAGTTTGGGGGGCCATACAAAATTCTCAACTTTAAAAATTTGACGGCTATATTTGGTCAAAGGAGTATGGAAAATGAAGGCGCAGCACACTAGCGTTAGGGTGCAAAATCAGGCCGATGCGAACCGGCACCAGGGTCCAATTCAATGGAGAAAAATAGAAAAAGCCAGCAGCACTCCATTACGATCAAAAAATAAACGTGGTTTATTCACCCAGTGTCAAATAGTAGCGACGTTTCAACCGCTTGTTACGGTCTTTCTCCAGCTATACAGACATGTGTTACAACAGTGATATATAAAGGTGGGGCAATTCATTACATTAGATCATCCAATTAAGATAAAAATAATCACAATTCATAAAAAATCCATCAATCAAATGAGTTCATATCAACCAGCAACAATGTGCAATTATGTCTAGTACAAATAAAGTGACAGTGCCTAGTGCAAAAATACATTTCTCGCTTATATCATTGGGGGACACAGACCATGGGTTTAGCTGCTTTCTGGCACTAGGAGGCGACACTAGGCTAAAAACTGTTAGCTCCTCCCCCGCCAGCTATACCCCCTCCGGCCAGGCAGACCCCCTTTTTCTTTTTCTTTTTCTTTTTTTCTTTTTCTTCTCTTTTAGGTTGGAGGTCCAGGGCTATTAAGAGCTCTGCATCCCCGGGGGAGGGGGGCTGACCGGTGACGCTTATTCCACCGGACCAGGAGGGCTTGACCCTCCTGTGCCCCCAGCCATGGGACCACCTATTTTTCGCCCTCCAACCCAGTCCCTGTCACTTGTGCCAGGGACTGAAGAGGTGGCACCGCTGGTACATATCAGATGGGCGAAGAACACAGATGAAGGCAGGTAAGTATGCCTGTCTGTGTTTTCTGTGTATCTGGGCTGCACTCTCTATTTGCGATCTGGGACAGCTCGGGTACCTGAGGAACCTCTGCAGGGCACGCTGGCACGGGAGGTTAACTACTCTGCAGCGGCTTCCTCTCTCCACCCAGCGTCTTGGCGGCGGCGCTACACTGCCGCCACCGCCATCGTCTCCCCCCCCCCCCCCCCTTCTCTTGTTCTGGCCGAGAGACATCTCCCGTTCACAGGAACGCGGGCCCGGCGCTTGATCATGCCGGCCGGCACCTCTTCACTTCCGGATCCCGCCAGCGCAGTAGCACGGCAGCAGGGGGGGCAGAGCTTTGCGCGTCTTCTTTATTATTTCACTGGGCGGCTCGAGGGGGCGGGGGCCTAATTTTCACGCAATGCTTTCCCTCCTGCCTGCTCCAGCTGTATGTAATCGCTCCTCAGAGGAACGTCGCTCACCGCAGACTGTCGCCCTGTGCTCTTGGGGACACATTCAGCAAGGGTATTGCCCCATTCTGGTAGGACCAGCGCTGCTACCCTCCTCTGTACCCTCTCTGGCCCTTGGATCAGGTCATGTCGGACCCAGCGGATCCCGCGCTCCAAGTCCTTGGGAGGGCTACCCATTATGGCTACCCATTATGCCTGCACCTCATGCAACGTGAAGTTTCCTAGGGGCCAGGCGAACCCCCTCTGTGCTTCATGCCAGACCACCCAGAGCGTGCCACCTCAGTCGCAGTCCACTGACGTGCACCCTTCTGCTGCAAGTATGGAACCGGAATGGGTCAAATCCCTGTCCTGGGTTGTGACTGACCTATCTAAGATCTCCCAATCCACCCTTTCCTTAATGGGTCGCTTGGTGGAGACGTTGTCACTTGTGCAACCTGCTATCTCCCAGGGCGCATCATCCAGGAGCAGACATCCCAGCAAGCGTCCTAGGCAGGAACGCCCCTCTTCCAGTCACCAGGGAGTTTCTTTCCTGCGTAACAAGCAGACTCCCAAGTCAGTTCCAGTACATGACGACTTTTCCGTTCTCACCGCTAAAACGTGGGAACAGCCAGGTTCATGTTTCCTGATCCCCAAGCGGCTGGATCTTCTTTATCCATTCCCCCCGGATTGGGTGAGTAAGTGGTCCTCCCCTCCAAAGGTGGACCCGCCTGGCTAAAAATACTGCTATTTTGGTCGTGGACGTTCCTCTCTGCAGGACCCGGTGGACCGTCGGGTCGAATCGCTGGTGAAGTCTGTTTTTTTTCTGCCACCGATTCGGCACTCCGTCCCATTTACGCTTCTGCATGGGTGGCTAAGGCGGTTTCTGAATGGGCCCTGCTCTTGCATCAGGATTTACACTCGGACCTTTCCCGCACAGAAATCCAGGCTCTGGCGGCCCAGATAACCCAGGCGGGGAAGTACCTTTGCGAGGCGGCTCTGGACGTGGGCTGCATGGTCGCACGGTCCTCCGCCTTTGCCATCTCCATTCGGCGGGAACTCTGGTTGAAGGCCTGGCAGGCCGATTCTTTCTCCAAGCGTTCCCTTCTGTCCCTTCCTTTCGCTGGGTCTCGTCTTTTTGGGCCCAAACTTGACGAGATAATTTCTGAGGCCACGGGTGGCAAAAGCACCCATCTTTCGCAGCCCAAACCCAAGTGTGCTTTCCGACCACGTCCTTCCGCAACTCGCCAGTCCTTTTTGCTGCTTTAGGGGCCCCTGCCCGACGGCTCCCTCGACTGCGAAGCAGCCCTCCCAGGAACAACGGCTGAAGCCTTCGTTCAAGCCCCAGTCCGCCTGGCTTTCCGGAGTGCAGCCTCAGCACTCTTCCTCTGACAAGAAATCCCCTGCATGAAGGTGCGCCCCAACCTTCCTGGGTGGGGGGTTGGCTCTTTTATTTTCAGGAGGTTTGGCAGGCCCACATCTGACGCCTGGGCTCTCGAGGTGGTCACTTCGGGCTACAAGTTGGCGCTCAAATCCATGCCTCCAAACCGTTTTTTTATGTCCCGTCCCCCCAGGGAGCCATGTCGTGCGGGGGACTTCTTTCAAGCGGTTCAAGATCTGCTGGTCAGGGGAGTGATCTCCCCCGTTCCTGTGAAGGAGCAGTTTTCAGGTTTTTACTTCAACCTCTTCATGGTGCCCAAGAAAGAGGGAGCGGTCCGCCCAGTGTTAGGCGGTACCATTCGCTCAAGTCCTAGCTGTCCTTGGATCGTCGGTTTTCCCTTCCTCAACAGGTGGCTCTCCCCAACTCACCTGGAGATGGGGAAGTCTTTCCTTCCAATCAGATGGACGGTCGTTACGACCGACGCCAGTCTTCAGGGTTGGGGAGGAGTCTTCGGCACTCGGACTGCCCAGGGCGTATGGTCTCCGTCGGAGTCCAGACTGTCCATCAATGTCTTGGAGCTTCGTGCAATTTTCCTCTCACTATGCCATTGGTCTCCCCTCCTGCAGGGCCTTTATGTCCGAGTCCAGTCGGACAATGCCACGGCGGTGGCGTATGTCAACCATCAGGGGGAAACTCGCAGCTCGACCGTCATGTCGGAGGCGGCGAGGATTCTTAAGTGGGCGGAGGCCCATGTTCCGGCCCTGTTGGCGGTCCACATCCTCGGCGTTGTCAATTCGACGGCAGATTTCCTGAGCCGGACGACGATAGACCCCGAGGAATGGTCTCTCAATCCGGAAGTGTTCGACGCTCTCTGTCATCACTGGGGGCGGACGGACGTGGATCTGATGGCCTCCGGCCTCAATCACAAGCTTCCGTGCTACTTAGCCCGCGCAATGGATCCCGCAGCTTGCGGAGTGGACGCGCTTGTGGCGCCGTGGGATGGGTTCACGTTCCTCTGTCTTTCCGCTGCTGTCCCTCCTGCCTCGGATTCTCCGCAGGATCAAGTGGGAGAGCGTTCAGACCCTGCTAATCGATCCGGACTGGCCGTGCTGGGCATGGTACTCGGATCTTGTCCTGTTAGGGGACGTTCCGTACCCGCTCCCTCTCAGACCCGATCTTCTGTCGCAAGGGCCCGTCTTCCACCCGAGTTTAGATACTCATCGTTTGCAGTGGTTCGGACGCTCATTCGGGCCAGGAAACCTACTTCTTCCAGGATATATTATAGGACCTGGAAGTCCTTTCTTCGTTTCTGTGAGGGGTGGGACCTATCTCCCAGATCATTCTCCCTGCCGGTCGTTTTGGCCTTTCTTCAGTCCGGACTGGAATTGGGCATGGCGCTAATCTCCTTGAATGGCCATGTGTCGCGCCTTTCCATTTTCTTTCAGTGATCCCTGTTAGGACCTTCCATCAGGGCATTGCGCACTCCGTTCTGCCGTACCGTCCTCAGCTTCATCTGTTGGATCTCAACTTGGTATTGGGAGTTCTGCAGGCTTCCCCTTTCGAGCCCTTGCGGGAGGCTTCCCTCCGCCTGCTGTCCTGGAAAGTGGCCCTCCTGGTGGCCATCACATCCATTCAGAGGGTTTCAGAATTGGCAGCTCTGTCCTGCCGTGAACCATTCCTGATCTTTCATCAGGACAAGGTGGTCCTCCGTCCGGTCCCTTCCTTCTCTCTCTTTTTTTTTTTTTTTTTTTTTTTTTTTTTATCAAATCGTTTTTATTGATCACTTATAGTGAGCATTTTTCTGTATTCTGATCAACATTACACTATAGTACAAAACACAGTAATGTAAAATAACATAGTACATCTAGAGGCATCAGACCATTGCGACAATAGACAACGTACATAATCCAGAATAACTGCAATGGTATACAAATTACATTTGCAAAACCTGACATGGTAAAAAAAATTTTTTTTAAAGGCACAAACTAAATCAAGTCAAAGCCTATACCTACCCCTCCCCCCAATGAATAGGGATAAGACTATCTCCATCTTATTTTATAACACAATATGAGTATGAGACAACCACTCATTCCACAAACTTCTGAGGACAGCCGCTCTTAACAAACACACTTTTTTCCATGACCAACATATTATTCACCTTTCTCACAAACTCCTCTATCGTTGGCAGACTCCCCTGGATCCACCTCTGCGCCACCTGTTTCCTGGCCACATAAAGAAGCCTTCCCACCGCCACCTTGAGCAATTCACTCCCTCCAATCTCTGACACATACCCCAACACACAAACTTTAGGGTCCATTTGCAGACGCAGCGCCAAGTTGTGATTAATCATGATCCGCACCTTATCCTAATATTGACCTATCACTGGACACGACCAGAGCATGTGTACCAGATCCGCTCCCTCCTCCATGCACTTCGGACACTTATCATCATACCTAACCCCGATTTTTTTTTTTCTTCTTTTTTTTTTTTTTTCTTTTCTTCCCACTGATCCTTACACACGGCGCCCAAATCACCCTCCCATTTCATCATCCGCGTCAGAGGGAATCCCTCAAGAAACTTATCTCCCCCCCCCCCCCTTCGGGAGAATAAGCTTCTGTACCACATCCATTTTAGCTATTTTACACCCTTTCCTCACCGTGACATCATAGGCATGCCTCAGTTGCAGAAATTAATAAAACCACACCCTAGGGACGTTAAATTCTTGCTGAATGCCCTAAAAAGATTTGAATACACTACCCTCCATCAGTTGACCTATCCTCATTACCTCATGAGATTCCCAATTCCTAAGTCCTGACAAAGACAAGAATTCTGGCAATAGATTATTATTCCATATTGGGGAAAGCTCTCCGACTCCACCCACACCTCTAAGCTGCTTCACCTTTGCCCATACCTTCTTCATGAGTTCAACAAGTAGGACCTTCTCTCTCGCCGCATGCATTCCTGCCCCCTCCAGTATACCGGTAAGATCACGACTGCCCAACCAGTGCTGCAATATCCTGCCTGTCACATCCGACGACTGAAACTCAATCCAGCCCTTAAAGTGCTGACACTGAGAAGCCAAGAAGTAAATCCAGGCATTCAGGACCGCCAAACCACCTTCTGCCTTAGGCTATTGCAGCGTCTCCAGTTTGATCCTCGCTTGGCCATATTTCCAAATGAGGTCCCTGAATATGGAATGCATTCTCCTGAACCTATCTAGAGGGATCCACACAGGAGCATTATTAAGTACATATAGCAGTTGAGGCATCATTACCATTTTTAAAAGGTTTACTGTACCCACTACAGATAGGAAGAGCCTACACCAAGTCATTACCTTAAGTCTGAAAGTAACAAGCAAGGGGGTCAGATTTAGTTCTTCAAAATCCAGCAATCTAGGCGTTATGTACAACCCTAAATACTTAAACTTTCCCACCCAGGGAATCCCACTATCAACTCGCTCAGCTGACACGGCCTGCCCATCCACCGGCATCAGAGCAGACTTCTCCCAATTAATCCTAAGTCCAGAGAAATACCCAAATCTATCTATCAGTGACATGGCTGCATCCAGAGATGACCCAGTGTTGCCCAAAAAAAGCAGGGTATCATCAGCGTACATAGCCACCTTGTTCTGTACCGCACCATATCTAAACCCCACAATATGAGGAGACAGGCGTATTAGAGCTGCGAGTGGCTCGATGGCCAGAGCAAATAATAAAGGTGACAATGGGCATCCCAGCCTGGTGCCCCTAGCCAAAGTAAACTTGTCTGACAGCCCCCCATTGGCTCTAATGCGGGCCCTAGGACTCGAATACAACACCTGCACTCACTGTATAAATCGAGCACCAAAACCCATAGCTTTCAAGACTCCCCACAAGTAATTCCACTCTACACTATCAAATGCCTTAGCAGCATCAACGGCAAGTAGAGCCCTGTCTCCACAATTATCTGCCGGAATATTCAAACTAGCATATAGTCTGCGGATGTTTATAGCAGTCGATTTCCCAGGCATATAGCCTGTCTGATCTGAGTGTACAATAGTCAGAATCACCCTGGACAACCTGTTCGCCAGCACCTTAGCCAGGAGCTTTACATCAGCTGTTAGAAGCGAAATCGGCCTATAAGAGTCAGGTAATTTTGGATCCTTCCCGGGTTTGGGAATAACTACAATTATAACCTCCTGCATACAGTGTGGTAGCGAACCCGTTTCCAGTGAGTGTTCCAGCACCTTAAGCAATTCGGGGAGAAGGACCCCCTGCAATTTCTTGTAAACCTCCACAGGTAAGCCATCTGCCCCCGGAGCCTTACCATTTGCCATACCCCCAAGTGCAGACTCCAGTTCCTCAAGCGATATCTGTTCTTCCAGTCTCTCCCTATCCTCATCTGACAGCACCTATAACTGCGCCCCCTCTAAAAATTCAGTCAGAGCATCCCCAGAACAAGGGACAGTGGAACATAAAAACCTTTTAAGTATGTCCAATATTCCTTTTGTGTCTTGCCTACTGTTCCCAGTTCTATCCCTCAGTACCTGTATACAAGAGGAACCCCGTTGAGCTTGAGAGACGACAGACAACAGATGACCTACCTTCTCTCCCTCCTCAAACGATCTTTGACGGTAGAAACTACGCTTCCGCTCCGCAGCCTGCATTAAGTGACACCTCAACTGTTCCTGAGCAACCGCCAACGCCTCACTATTTACCAGGGAAGGCACCCTACCAAACACCGTTCGGCCTCCGCCACTTGTAGATGCGCCTTAACATCCGCCTCTCTAGACTTGGATTTGTGCTTACTAATTTCTTTTATCAATACTCCCCTCAAAAACGCTTTCATAGCATCCCAGACCCCATGAATTGAAGCCGTCCTGACATTGATAGTAAAGTATTCCCTGACCGCCATTGAAATCTCAGATAGATCACCCAAAACATTAAGCCAATGCGGGTTACATTTCCACAACGGAATGGTCAGACAACGACCGAGGGTGATAGACAGCACCCCCAACCAGAGGCAACATAGAGTAATTTACAAGCGCCAAATCTATCCGCGACAGTGAATGATGCGTAGCAGATCTGCACGAATATTCGCGCCTCTTAGGGTTGCGTACTCTCCACACATCTAACAGACCAGTTTCAGTCATAATATTCCTCAAAGCAGCACTTCCTTGCTATCCACCCGATCCTTTCACCCGACATCTATCCAAAGAGTCATCCGGCGTGCAGTTGAAATCCCCCCACTAGTAGCCATTGTAACCCAGGGAAGTCCGCCACAAAGGACATAATTGCACGCACCAAAGGAGAAGCAAACAGCGGGGGCACATAGACTGACACTAACACCACCTGGATCCCATCAATCTTACACACAATACATACATACCTGCCCTCAGCATCCACACACTGCTGCATTTGTTCAAATCTAATACTCTTATGCACTAACACACATACACCCCTGGAATGTGAGGAATGCGTCGCATGTACCACATGTCCCACCCAGTTCTTGCTCAGCCATTGTACAGTATCACTAGTCAAATGCGTTTCCTGCAGGCAACAGATGGCAGGCTGAAAACGCCTCAAATAGTGAAAAATACTCTGTCTTTTTCGTGCGTCAGCCATACCCCTCACATTCCAGCTCAAAACTTGAATCACCCGTGTCATAGTAAAATACATTGACATATCTGCATCTAACCCCCCCCTCAAACCTTATCCATATAGAGTTCTCATCCCAAACCCAACTCCTACCCATCCCTCCCCCCCATTAGCAGAATACTACAAATGAGAACAGCTGTCCCCACCTCTTCAACTCTAAACCCACAAACCGGGCACTCTATGAGCAACTTGCCCACTAATGAACAAAAACCATCATTGATTCTATCAATACACTCTCTCAGGCAGAGAATCCTCTCCACACTTAGGAAACACATTATTGTCCCCTAACCGCCTACTCCCACCTCAGAATCTAACATGTGGTACACTTCTTAACTGCTGCAACATTATAGTGACATCAACGTGCAAACATATATGGACATTAAGCCAAACTACATATCTGCCTCCTTCAAGTGTCCAGGGCCCCATTTCTCAATTGATGTTCGTGGACGTCCAGCCACTGAGCCGCCTCCTCTGGATCTTCAAAGAATCTAGTGGATCCCAATGCCACCACACGTAATTTAGCTGGGAACAACATGGCATATGGAACCTGCAGCCCTCTAAGCCTCTTCTTGACATCCATAAAACGGCTCCTACGCCGCTGCACCTCATTAGAGTAATCCGGAAAAATGTACACTTTGACCCCGTTCAGGACCATTTCTTCATTATCTCTGGACTGGCGTAGAATAGTGTCCCGATCCTTAAAATGCAATATTTTCGCAAGAATAGGGCGCGGGGGTCTGCCCGGTGGCAGCGGCCGCATGGGCACTCTGTGCGCCCGCTCCACTGCATACAGGGAGGACAGACCTTTCTCATGAAACAATTGGTACAGCCACTTCTCCACAAATTCAGTGGCATTAGCCCCCTCTGTCTTTTCCGGCATTCCTACAATTCTCAGATTGTTCCTTCTCGATCTGTTCTCTAAATCATCCGTCTTGGCATATAAGGCAGCAATGTCCCTCAGGGACGTCTTGGACACCATTTGCAAAGGCTGAACTGCATCCTCCAATGATGACACCCTCTTTTCCAACTCAGAGGTACGTTCAGATATCTTGTGCAGATCGTGTCTGATTATGGAGACATCAGACCGCAGACTGCCGACTTGTACTGTGAACACATTAAGTGTGCTATTACAACTTGCCACCGCCACCATTATGTCCTTCAGAGTGGGCTCCTCTGTAGACACGGCCCGACGGCCCCCAGTCTCATTTGCAGGGACTACAGGAGCTAGCAGAGGCTGATCAGCCACATCCAGGCCGTCACCATCTATGGAACCTTCCTCTTGATCAGAAGAGGTAAGTATATTAGTCCCTTTATCAGCGGCCCAGTCTCACACACTGCTATCTAGATGGGCGAACTTGCTAAGCTTTGCAGCCGCACTCTGGCTCACCACCTCCTGCCACGCCGTCACCGCCATCGGCACCATATTGGACCGCCTCCATCCTGTCTTGTTTAGTGGCTTTACTTGATTTCCTCGGCATGTTCAGGCTCCCAGCTTTAGCACAGCAGCCACCGGACACTCTCCTCCCACCAGGTAAGGTTATTTCAAGAAACCGGAGTGTGCTACCGACAGTTTAGTACAGGATACCGGCAGGAGCAGTGAACGGTGTGTCTTACTCCATGCGCTCACAGGCCACGCCCCCCGGTCCCTTCCTTTTTACCTAAGGTAGTGTCTGCTTTTTACCTCAATGAGGACATTGTCCTTCCGTCCCTTTTGTCCTGGGCCCTCCCATCCGCGGGAGGTGTTGTTGCACCACTTGGATGTGGTGCGGGATCTGCGGATTTACCTCTCGGCACGGACGCCTTGTTCGTCCTTCTGGAGAGTTCTAGGAAGGGGTTGGCAGCTTCCAAGGTGACAATCTCTTGGTGGATTCACTCCACTATTTTGGAATGTTACCGTGTTCGGGACAGGACGCCCCCTCCGGGAATCACAGCCCATTCTACCAGGGCACTTGGGTCCTCCTGGGCTCACTTCGACTGGGTGTCGGCAGCTCAGTTGTGTAAATCATAAGGGGCTCTACCTTCTTCACTCTGTTTTGTGTTCCCTCCCCAAGGACTGCTTTAGGACGTCCCTTGGTCTGTGTCCCCCAATTATATAAGCGAGAAAATGAGATTTTGTAAATCTCACCTGTAAAATCAGTTTCGCTTGTTTCATTGGAGGACACAGCACCTACCCCCGTTTGGGTCCGTTGACCGTGGAGTTAGTTGATGTGGTTATATCCTTTTGCTTCTCCTACTGCTTTTGCACAAACCTAAGGCTCTCGCCTGGCCGGAGGGGGTATAGCTGGGGTGGAGGAGCTAACAGTTTTTAGCCTAGTGTCGCCTCCTAGTGGCAGCAAGCAGCTATACCCATGGTCTGTGTCCCCCAATGAATCAAGCGAGAAACAGATTTTACAGGGGAGTTTCACAAAATCTCGTTTTTGCATAATAAAAGTGCATAATCAGATATGATTGATAATTAAAAATTCACGTGTTACCAATGTGTGATGTGTTAATTAAAAATGTTCAAAACCAGTGCTACATTAACCATCAGTATCGATTTAGCACCACGGTCCCGGGAGCGTCCACACTCAGCTAATGCGCATGCGCAAGGTCCAATTGATCTCATGATATCTCAAGCGCAAATTGACTCTATAGGAACCTCATCAAAGATGGCTGATTCTGGAAGTAAATACATATGCGCATGTCTGAGCATTAGTTACCACCCAAACCAGGGTCATGTGATCACAGTCACATGATCCCGATCGCAAAATATAAACATGAACAATAATGCATTAAGGATCACAACGACTAACAGCGAGCCGGGACCGTGTCAACAGTCAACGATTCACTGCTGGTAGGTGATGGAGATGTTGCCACGGCTTGTCACTTTATTTGTTTCGTGGGCAACATGCTGTTAGCACCAGGCCATGACAGATTCAAAATAACCTGCTGCAAATCCACAATAGTTTGCGTTTTCGCAGCCAGGTCCTCTCGAAGTTGAACAATCGTGGTATCCGTAGATACCGCATTGTTCCTAAACTGATTTATCTCAGTGTACAGTCTGAGCAGTTCCTTGTCCATGTCAGAGTAGAAACTCTCTTTGTCCAAGAGTCTAGACTCTAACACGCAAATCTCTCTTCCCCTCTCGACCGTACACTGGGACTTCTCTTGTAATTCTGTTTTGTAATGTGTGTAACTGTTTGATGTTCTCAACACAACAATTGCAGTGAAGGTTTGCCGTGTTGGAAACTTCCTCTGCCTTTGTTGTGCTGTTAAGTGTTCCAAGATGTTCTGGCTTCCAAATGGTATCCTCAAAGGTGTAAACCAATTTGATTAGCATTTGGAGCCGTGTTTTTTTTATATTTTCTTTTTTTTTTTTTAACACACTATTATTAATACAGATTTTATCATGAGCATATGCCTGGTCCAATAGAGTGGACCATAGCAGCTCAGTGGATTTCTAAGTGGTGGGGATGATGGGATTCTATGTGCTATGTTTCCTGAGGTGTTGCAGTGTGGAAAAGTTCATACTCCCTTTTTGACGAGAAGCCATCTTCCTTGGTGCCGTTGTTTGTTGTCCTGTGTTGCTGCGTGGAGGAGGTCCTTCAATATTCGGAACGCCTTCTCCCGACCAGCCAGACAACTTCTGTTCAGCTTCAATGATGATGGTTCTCTCTTCAGTGGTGTATGTGATGACTTCTCTCCAGTTCTCAATGGGCGTGTAAGGGATTTTGGCCCGTGCCTAGCTCCGATTGAAAAATCGCTTTCTGTCCGAATTATTAGGCCCTGGAAGCTCAGAAACTACTGACCACGTCTGTCTTGCCTGACTAATTCACAGAATAGCGACTTCCTTCACCAAAGCCAAACACAGACACAAATTCCTAGCAGTGGGCCTGGCTCGCCAATGTTAAAGGCAATATTAATTATTGAAATTTATGCAAATCTCAATAATTAATATTCATAAATAGGCGTAAGTCGTCTAGTGATGCCTCCGCCTATTTATACCAAATTAATCAAACACTACTGATTACCTTACTCTACACTGAACTACCTGTGGCTATTGCAGCAGCGCCTACTACAATAAAAGACTACACACTGTGCTTAAATTAAAAGGTATTTATTAACACACTATACGTCACAGTCTAATATTTGCTTATAATTAGATAGAGATATATATATATATATATATATATATATATATATATATATAATCTATCTCAATGGGAATAGATATATAGTTATATCAGCACACAACGATATAAGTAAACACACTATAACAACACACTAATACGGTCCTAACTACACTAGACACAATCCCACTTTCAATATTCAACCCCAAAATCTAACTACACATAATACTCATATACACATCCAACCCGACTCTAAGCTGTCCCTAATGGAGTAACGAGGGGTTAACACACACTCACTGCTGCTGGGGCAGGAAGGGTAGCAGTGAAGGGGTATCAAGGGTTACCAGGGGTAGATGATGGGGAGATATAGCAGGGGAGGTATTACAGGGGTTAAACAGGAGAATCCAGAGGAGCAGGGGTTAACTGTGCAGGGGGATACAGGGGTGAATTAGGGTAAATACAGGGGCGTTGGTGGTATAGGACAGGGGAATAATAAGGTTTAAATGCAGGGGAATCGTTGGTGGTATAGGGGGAATAATAAGGTTTAATGCAGGGGAATCGTTGGTGGTATAGGGGGAATCGTTGGTGGTATAGGGGGAATACTAAGGTTTAATGCAGGGGAATCGTTGGTGGTATAGGGGGAATAAGGTTTAATGCAGGGAAATCGTTGGTGGTATAGGGGGAATAATAAGGTTTAATGCAATGGAATCATTGATAGTATAGGGGGAATAATGATACTCAGCCGGTATATGCTCGTTGTCCAGGGGGTGCTCGTTTCTCCAGGGGATGATCCTCTCCGGCTGGGGGCTGGTAAAAGGTGACTCTTGAGTGCAGCGCTGCCAGACTATTTAATTTCTGCGGCGCTCGCTCCCGGTCCCCCACTGCTGCGTCACGCACACGTGGGCCGGCGCGGTGATATGAGGTCACCGCGCCGGCCCTCGCATCCCGGAGCGTGCTTCCAGGCGGGGGGATCCTTTTGATCCTCCCGCCTGTGGAGTGGATGCACACCTCCGGCGCTGTAATTACAGCGCCGGAGGTCAGCCACACACAGGGGCATGGGAACTCTTTGTTCCCATGTCCCTGTTAGGCACATAATCTCCACCTGACGGCATGGAACTTGAGAGGCAGTTGTTGAGGAGTAAGGGATTTTCTGTCAACTTAACAAATACCCTTTTAAGAAGCAGGAAAAAGATAACCTTGTTTTTGTCTTTCGCAGGTCTTCAGTTTAAAAACCTTCCAGGCTCTCCACCCTTGAATAAGGTGCTAGAGTTCCTTCAGAAAGGGCTAGAAATGGGTCTCTCTCCAAGCACCTTGAAAGTCCAGGTGTCTGCCTTGTCGGCCCTCTTTAATGAACGCTTAGCGCCAAATCCTTGGATTATGCCTTCCTTTAAAGCCGTTTCCAGATCTTCCCTTAGTGTTTCTTAGAGAATAGCTCCTTGGGACCTAAATCTGGTTCTGCAGGCCCTGACAGCCCCTCCCTTTGAACCTATCCATCAGATTAATATGAAATTCCTTTCTCTATAGCTATGTTTATTAGTAGCCTTAACTTCAGCACGTAGAGTCTCCAAAATCCAGGTGATTTCCATAAATCCCCCGTACCTGACCCGACTTTCTTACCTAAAGTGGGTACTAAATTCCATAGATCACAAGAAATTATTCTTTCTTCCTTTTATGATAATCCATCTTCAGAAAGGGAGGAAGTTTTCCATTGCCTGGATGTCAGAAGATGTCTCATTCAGTACCTGAATTATACTACGGAGTAGAGGAAATCTTCCTCGCTATTTTTTCTTTTTCAGGGAAAATACAAAGGACATCACGTCAGCTATTTCTCTGGCATACTCTTCCTCGGGGAAGGAACCTCCTGAGGGTCTGCGTGCGCACTCCACAAGGGCTGTATGAACGTCATGGGCTGAAAGAGCGGCGGTCTCTATCGAGGACATCTGTAAAGCTGCAGTTTGGTCTTCTACCTTCTTTAACCATTACCGGTTACAATTGAATTCTCCTTCTGATATATTTCTTGGAGCTTTGGTGCTATCTGCTGTCATCTCACCCTAGTTTCCTTGGCTCTCTCTCTCTCCCTCGTGGTACTGTCGTGGGGGAGGGGTAAAATGAAAATTACTTACGGGTAATTGGATTTTCCTGAACCCACGACAGCACTCTTATTTTTTCCCTCCCATCTTTTTTTTATCCTGGTTGGTGGAGTGTTTTCACGGGTGTCGCAAAAAAAAAAAAGAGTAGAAAAGTAAACTAACTTATATTGGCGGAGTTCCTCAAATCCGTGGAAATGTCATACTGAGGGCAGAGAGGAGTCTCCCCCTTTTTGTGGCGCAGGTTTCCTGTCTTTGGGGCGGATCCATCCTCTCATGGTGCTGTCGTGGGTTCAGGAAAATCCAATTACCCGTAAGTAATTTTCATTTTTTTGATCATTCATTATTACACTTTATAGGACAAGGTGACCAAAAAATTGTTTGTTTTGGTCCAGTTTTTATTTTTTTATTTTTACAGCGTTCACCTCAGGGGTTAGGTCATGTGACATTTTTGTAGCGCAGGTCGTTACAGACGTGGCAATACCCAATATGTCTAATTTTTCCTATTTATTTAAGTTTTACACAATAATAGCATTTTTGAAACCGAAATAATGATGTTTAGTGTCTCCATAGTCTGAGAGCTGTAGCTTTTTTATTTTTTGACCGATTCCTTAGGTAGGGTCTAATTTTTTTGTGGGATGAGGTGACTGTTTGATTGGTACTATTTTGGGCGGTAGACACCTTTTTGATCGCTTGGTGTTGCAATTTTTGTGAATGCCTTTTCACACTGTTTTTTTTTGTTTTGTTTTTATGGTGTTCACCTGAGGAGTTATGCCATGTGATATTTTTATAGAGCTGTTTGTAATTAATGCTGCGATACCTAATATGTGTTTATTTTTATTATTTGTTTCACTTTAGCACAATAATACCATATTTAAAAACAAAAATAATGATGTTTTAGTGTCTTCATGTTCTGAGAGCTATAGTTGTTTTTTTTTTTTGTTTTTTTTTTTTTGCGAGATGAGGTGACAGCTTTATTGATACCATTTTGTGGGACATTTGGTCCGCTTGGTGTTGCACATTTTGTGATGTAAGGTGACAAAAATGGGATTTATTTTTATGGTGTTTATCGGGCTGGGTGGATCATGTGATATATTTATAGAGACGGTCATTATGGATGCGGCGATACCTAACCTGTTTTTTTTTTTTTTCATTATAAAATAAGGGGAAAGGAGAGTTTTTATTTTTATTTTACTTTAAAACTTTTTTTTTTTTACTTTACTTTTCTTTTTCTTTACTTTTATTTCTGACTTTCACTTTTTGGGGGTCTGATCCCCTCTGCAATGCATTATTTTGCATTGCCTGTTAGTGGATTACACTGAGTCATACACTAATAGGTTGCCTAGGAGACTGGCCTGAGGCTGGATCTCCTGGTCACCCGTAGAAGGCAGGTCCCGATGCCGTGCAAGGGTTGCCTTCTTACACATCGGGTCCCTGCCACAGCAGTGCGAGGACTTGATGCGCTCCCTCAACCGACACAAACCCCTTCTATGTCGCAGTCAGCGTGGACCGCGGCATAGAAGGGGTTAATCCGCCGGCATTGGCTTTTACAGCGATGCTGGGGCCCGGCTATCAGGCACTGCCAGACCCCTGCAGTGATCATTCGCGCACCGCTCCGGTGCCTGCCCGATCACCATGACGTACTATTTTGTCAAAATGTAGTACGTCACATGTCGGGAAGGGGTTAAATTACAAAAAACACACTTGCCATTTTGCTTGTACTGTTAAATAATGTGTACCAAACCCCTGACTTTTCATTTATAGGCCTCATCATAAAATGTCTGAGAAATGGAAGAGTGCAAAACGAAAGACCCATGCCTCGTCCTCCCAGAGTCAGAATGTATATAGGACCAGCAGTATCAGTACCTACCAGGAGTAGTAGTAGTTGGCCACAGTTCTCCCTGGCTCCTAATAATATTGAGGACACAGAGGATGGAATTGTGGACTGGGTGGCTCAGTGTTTAGACTACCATGAGGAGGAGATTCGGGGGAGGGGGGGGTTACCCTATGCATAGCTGTGTTTGTGGTGGTAGGAGTAGTGGCACCTGTAGCTGCACTGGTGGTGGTAGGGACAGTGGTAGCAGCAGTGGAACTCAAGGCAAGTATAAAGCAGGTAATCTGGAGGGGGCTAGAAGGCCCATGATGATATATTGCAGTTTTCATGGCTGGGAGGTTGAGGACTATTACAATTATTGTGTGTTGGACAGGATCTGGGAGCTAGCTCAGGGAGCTGAGAAGTAGGTCACATCAGAGGAAGAGGATGGTGCCAGTGGTAGCAATACAGAGTGAAGGTAACTGTGAGGAATATGGGTCATTATTTAATTGCAGCCATGATATTCATCTGATTCACCTTTGTCAGTGTACCTGCAAAATAAGTTCTCACTCCAACCATATGCGTGTCACATAGCAGAGGTAGTTAACTCCACAGGGGTTATGGCTTCAAGGAGGCCTCATGCGTATGAATTCACACCTCAACCAGCCACTACAGAGGCCAGCTAATCCTACAGGAAAACCTCTCTGTAGGGGGTCTGGGTCCTTGCCCAGATCTATAATTTCCCCCCAGACATCATAGAACCGGCTGTTCATAGGGAATTATGAAACGCCCGTCTATCCCAGACATAAGTCAAACATATTTATGTGATAGTTTAGTTTAAAAGGCTTGTGCCAGTAAGCGGGCGTGTCTTTTTCTGAAAGGGGGTCACATCGTGCCATGTATTTGGAGAGACCTGGAAACTGCTGACATCACTGCCCCCACGTGACCGCAACCAAAGACTATTCCACCATCATAACCCAAAGGAACATTCATCTACCCGGTAACTGGCTTGTAGTCTGTGTAATCCTGTTTGTACCATACTACCTGTATTCATAACCTCAGACCGCTGTATATATTCTTTGTGTATAGTGTATTATCTAGTGTGCCCTTAAGGCGATTAAATATATGATTTAATCTTGTGCTGTCTTGTATCACGAATCACAGTCTGTCGATCATGAATCCCCACATCCGTGTTTCGGCCTAGTTATAAGCTATAATCCGGACTGGGCTGATATCAAATGAGAGGCTGGTGGCAGATTTCCCGGGCTGACGAAGCGCTGTTTCACTGGGGCAGTGACCACGCTCCCTCAGCTTGTTGCCTCTCTGTGCCCGTGTGGACAAAAGGAGTCGGTGTAAACTGTACCAAGCTGACCTTACCCGCTACTCCGGGAGGGCGTAACGTCACTCCTCGGTAACCAGTGACCATTTTGTTTCTCGTGAGCTCAACGTAGTTGACATCAAGCGGGCACGAGGGGTGGTATTTGTCACAGCAACATACAGTTAGAACCTCCCAAAACCTGCCAGGGCCAGATCAGCGTCTAGTATTGTCAGCTTGGGAACTGGTGATGCTGATGATACTGAAAACATGCCAGACCTAAAACAAGCTCGCCTGCCGCTAGCTCGGCGCAGAGTGTGTAAGTATCTCCTGTCTGTCAGTTTTTCTCCACGGTGCTGGAAAACAAAATGGAATCGATAATGGAATGTGTGGCCAAGAAACAACTCTGCTTGCACAAGTTGCTGGTTGTGCAGTCTCTGTGGAGATACCTGGCTAATGGCATGTGCTCAGCCTCACTAGAAGTTATCTAGCTGGCATTTTTTTAAAAGCCATCCCTGCTTTGTATTCTCAAGTGGCGGTGAATGTAGGCCACTCCTTCTAGTTGTGCAGCAAAGTGCACACAATGGACACCCGGAGCAACGGTTACGGACTGGAACAGTTCATGCCTTTCACAGCCTATTAGATCAATGTTTTTTGCAGCGAGGCAGCACTGTAGCAAAAAGGCCAGGTCCTATTGACACCACCACGTTTGTTCCAACACCAGGCACTTATCGGCCTCCTCCATGAATATCCTCCTGTCCCAAACAGAAGCAGGGCAGAACATCGCTCCCACTCCCCCTTCTTCCTATCATGTGAAGTGTTGCCATGCCGTTTTAGAGCTGATCTCCCTGGGTAATAGTAGCCACATTGCCAAATACTTTCTAAAGGGCATCAAGCAGCAAACAACCGCGCTGGCTGTCTCCTCGCCTAACTCCAACTGGGCGAGGTGGTCAGAGACAATTGCAGGAACATTGTGGCTGCTTTGTGTTTGGGAGAAATAAGACATGCTCTCTGAATGATGCATGTAATAAGTCTAGTCTACCCTCAGCTCCGGTTATGTGTGCCAGCTCCTGTGTGTCCATCTTCCAGTAAATGTTGTTTGCTCCCTCGCCAGCACAGGCATGGTCACCTGCTTCACTGCAGCCAATGACTGGCTTTAGAGGTGATGTGTTTCTTGTGGACATGTTACCCCTGAATCCAGTCATTGGCTGCAGAAGAGCAGATGATTATGCCCATTCCTAGCAGGTAAACAAGCCACGGACCTAAAGAACTTTGTCTTACTGGCTTCACATCCCTGGGACGGCCAGCAAGGGCAACAGTTGCAAAAACAATGTGGGAGAACTTGCAAAATCGCAGGGTTTTCAAATACTTCTGTTCCTGACTGTATACTGGAGACCTGCAGATATTTGGGTCAGATAACTCCTGCTGTCCGGTCCATTTTGGTAGTCTTTTCATGTCATATAAAACCTTCCACGCGACTTCTCCAACTGTCTGATGACTTCTACAATATTTGTTTCACAGCTTGTGAATCCGGGTGAAGCTCTGAACAATATTAATCCTACAGAGACACATGTGAGGGGTGATGAGCAGAGTACAGAGGACATTCCTACAGATAACCGCCCAGGTGAGTAGTGACCACTAAGTAGAGCAGAGAGGTCTCTAAGATTCTACTCCTTCACTGGATGATATAATTTTATGTTGCATTTTTAGGTTCTGTCTTCTGTCAGTTTTTTCAGCGTTATATTCAATGATTCAGCTAAAATTCTAATTAAATATGGATGGAAACGTGACAGCGTTATAGGTGATATACAGTATATATATGATACAGATAGTCTATCCTCAGGAGAGGTCATTAATATCAGATCGGCGGCGGATTCAACTCCTGGCAGCCTTGTCGGTCAGATATAAGGAGAGGACACAGTGCTCTGCGCGCTCTTAGGCCTCTTCCTGGCCATGCAATGTGACGTTCATTGGTCATATGGCCTAGGCACAGATTAGTCCCATTCAGTGAATGGGTCTGAGCTGCAATGCCAAGCATAGCTACTATTGAACAGGTGGGGGTGCAGGGTGTCGGACCCCCGCTGATATTGATGACCTGTGCTGACAAAAATTTTGTAGAACCACTTTAATAAATTGCAAATGATAAGAAACGAAAACAAAATATGCAAAACTTCTTGCTTTATTCAGTATTGAGTATGAGAGCCACGTGCATAAATACATTCACTTACACGCCTTGGCATCCTACCAATGAGGTTACTAATGATTGTCTGAGGAATGTTCTGCCATGCTGAATGCATTTGGGCAAGGAAATCATCAAGGTCTGTTGCTGGTACCTACAGTATCTCACAAAAGTCAGTCCACCCCTCACATTTTTGTAAATATTTTATTCTATCTTTTCATGGGACAACCCTGAAGACCTGACACTTTTTGATACAATGTAAAGTAGTCAGTGTACGGCTTGTATAATGGTGTAAATTTGTTGTGCCCTCAAAATAACTCAACACACAGCCACTAATGTCTAAACCACTGGCAACAAACGTGATTACAAACCTAAGTGAGAATGGCCAAATTGTGCCCAAAGTGTCAATAGTGTGTCCACCATTATTTTCGAGCACTGCCTTAACTCTCTTGGGCATGGAGTTCACTAGAGCTTCACAGGTTGCCACTTGAATCCTCTTCCACTCCTCCATGACGACATACGTCTATTTTGAAAAGACAACCTCTGGATATGGAGCTGAGCATGTGCACTCACCTTCTTTGGTCGACCATGACGAGGCCTGTTCTGAGTGGAACCGGTCGTCTTAAACCAGTGTATGGTCTTGGCCACCATGCTGCAGCTTGCAATTGCTGATTGTAACCAAGATTAGGGCGAGCACACAACACTTGGACCACAATAATCAGGTAAAATGAGTAAAATTTAACTAAATCACAATCAAGCTAAACACGTGTATAATATAAAATCCACAATAGGAATTGCTCCATAAAAATCCAATAAAATCAATTGCAATGCTTTAAACCAAAATTTCACACAGATTAAGTTCATAGATGGAAGCAGTCCCTTATATTGATAGAACGCTGAAGTACAGTGGGATGCGAATGTTTGGGCAACCTTGTTAACCTTGTTAATCGTCATGATTTTCTTGTATAAATCATTGGTTGTTACGATAAAAAATGTCAGTCAAATATATCATATATCAGACACACACAGTGATATTTGAGAAGTGAAATGAAGTCTATTGGATTTACAGAAAGTGTGCTATAATTGTTTAAACAAAATTAGGCAGGTGCATAAATTTGGGCACCACAAAAAAGAAATGAAATCAATATTTAGTAGATCCTCCTTTTGCAGAAATTACAGCCTCTAAACGCTTCCTGTAGGTTCCAATGAGAGTCTGGATTCTGGTTGAAGGTATTTTGGACCATTCCTCTTTACAAAACATCTTTAGTTCATTCAGGTTTGATGGCTTCCGAGCATGGACAGCTCTCTCATCAGTCACAGCACCTTATTCCAAAATGAAGCTGGCTTGTCCAAATTTGCTTTAGCCCACCTCAAGCGGCACTTTTTGTGCTGTGGGCGGAGAAAAGGCTTCCTCTGCATCACTCTCGCATACAACATCTCCTTGTGTAAAGTGCGCCGAATGGTTGAACGATGCACAGTGACTCCATCTGCAGCAAGATGATGTTGTAGGTCTTTGGTGCTGGTCTGTGGGTTGACTCTGACTGTTCTCACCATTCGTCGCTTCTGTCTATCCGAGATTTTTCTTGGTCTGCCATTTCGAGCCTTAACTTGAACTGAGCCTGTGGTCTTCCATTTCCTCAATATGTTCCTAACTGTGGAAACAGACAGCGGAAATCTCTGAGACAGCTTTCTGTATCCTTCCCCTAAACCATGAGGGTGAACAATCTTTGTCTTCAGGTCATTGTTGTTTTGAGACCCCCATGTTGGTACTCTTCAGAGAAAATTAAAAGAGGAGGGAAACTTACAATTGACCCCCTTAAATACTCTTTCTCATAATTGGATTCACCTGTGTATGTAGGTCAGGGGTCACTGAGCTTACCAAGCCAATTTGAGTTCCAATAATTAGTTCTAAAGGTTTTGGAATCAATAAAATGACAACAGTGCCCAAATGTATGCACCTGCCTAATTGTGTTTAAATAATTATAGCACACTTTCTGTAAATCCAATAAACTTCATTTCACTTCTCAAATATCACTGTGTGTGTCTCCTATATGATAGATTTACCTGACATTTTTTATCGTAACAACCAACGATTTATACAGGAAAATCATGACGATTAACAAGGTTGCCCAAACTTTTGCATCCCACTGTATATAGATGTATAAATTTTGAAATAGAGGAACATTCGGATAATCAGGACTCAGAGTAAACAACTGGGAAAGTTCACCGCTCCCCGCTGACTAGACACAAATCAAGCTCCAAGTCCCGCGAGATTTCGGGTAAGCGAACTACAGGAGTACGACGCGACCGCGCCGCTAGTCTATCTCCCACGACTACAAAGACGCACACACAAGACAGAAACTAACCGGAAGGTAAGAAGACTCAACTTGTGGAACTTGATATGTGATGGGCATGAGATCAAAATCAGTGTAAACATTTACCCTACTACATACGAGATTATGCTAAATGACACTGCGGTGTGAGACGCCATATACAGCAGGAGTTTAGTTTGGTGCATCCAAATTGCCCACATTGGAATCCACTGACCACATAGCACTTGAATATTGTGCAGGAGTTTGGAGTCTCATCTTGAACTTGTGCGTGTGCTCATCCGCATACTTCATATTGGAGTCCAGCAGCTGTAGAGTACTGCACTGCGGTGCATTTATACATCTATATACTCCAGCGTTCTATCAATATAAGAGACTGCTTCCATCTATGAACTTAATCTGTGTGAAATTTTGGTTTTAAGCATTGCAATTAATTTTTTGGGATTTTTATGGAGCAATTCCTATTGTGGATTTTATATTATACACGTGTTTAGCTTGATTGTGATTTAATTACATTTTACTCATTTTACCTGATTATTGTGGTCCAAGTGTTGTGTGCTCGCCCTAACCTTGGTTACAAACTTACTATTTACTACTAGAGAGTGGGTGTCCCTCTATTTTGGGTTAGCAGCACCTATTCCAGAATTCTGCCTGGAGTGAGCCACCGCCTTGAGTCTAATTTCTGCAATTGCTGATTATCTGGGACCCTACACCAGGTATTTATCCACGTCCTCCTCAATGGACATCCTCCTATCCCCAACGAAAACAGAGCAGATTGTTGCTTCCACTTCTACTCCCTCCTTTTATATGTGCAAATTTAAGCATTGCCATGTTTTCTTAACCGCTACCTGACCGCCTAACGCAGGATTGCCTCCTGCCGGCGGCCGGGTCATTCCTCTTTGACGAGCCGGCGCATCATCTCGCAAGACGCGAGATTTTCTTATGAACGCGCGCTCACAGGAGCGCGCATTCACAGGATCCGTGGGTAAACTAGTTTATTTACAGCCTGCAAGCGGCGATTTTTTTTTTTTTTAACCCTTGAAAGGTATAGGAGACGCTGTTTTGTTAACAGCGTCTGATATACCGGCTACCTGGTCCTCTGGTGGTCCCTTTTGCTTGGATCGACCTCCAGAGGACACAGGCAGCTCTGTAATACATAGCACCAATCACTACACTACACCCCCTCCCCCTGTCACTTATTAACCCCTGATCGCCCCCCTGTCATTGATTCCCCCCCCCCCCGTAAGGCTCCATTCAGACGTTCGTATGTGTTTTGCGCATCCGTGGATCCGCAAAAAAAAGACACCGCGGATCTACAAAACACGGACACAGGCAATGTGCTTTTCAAATTTTGTGGATCTGTACATTGCCAGAACTATATAGAAAATGCCTTTTCTTGTCCGCAATTGCAGACAAGAATAGGACATGTTCTATAGGCTCTACAAAAAACGCAGTGTTCGCCCGATCAGGCCTGATCTTGTGCGCACACTTGCGTTCAGTCCGCCCCACTGCAGTGACAGAATAGTTTTTTTTTTGTCTATTCTGCGGCGCTATAAAGATCACTTTTGAGGGGCATGGCAAGACCATAGAAGATTTTTATTTATTTTTTGGCACAAGTTAGCAGAATGTTTTTTATTTTTATTTTTCTTACAAAGTCTCATATTCCACTAACTTGTGACAAAAAATAAAATCTCACATGAACTCACCATACCCCTCACGGAATCCAAATCCAAATATATTCCAGACTTCTTCTCACGCTTTAGGGCCCCTCAAATGCCAGGGCAGTATAAATACCCCATAAGTGACCCCATTTTGGAAAGAAGACACCCCAAGGTATTCCGTGAGGGGCATGGTGAGTTCCTAGAATTTTTTTGGCACAAGTTAGCGGAAAATGTTTGTAAGAGGAAAAAAAAATAAAAAATTTCCGCTAACTTGTGCCAAAAAAAAAAATATTCTAGGAACTCGCCATGCCCCTCATGGAATACCTTGGGCTTTCTTCTTTCCAAAATGGGGTCACATGTGGGTATTTATACTGCCCTGGCATTTTAGGGGCCCTAAAGCGTGAGAAGAAGTCTGGAATCCAAATGCCTAAAAATGCCCTCCTAAAAGGTACTCATTAGAATTTGGGCCCCTTTGCGCACCTAGGCTGCAAAAAAATGTCACAGATGTGGTATCGCCGTACTCAGGAGAAGTAGGGCAATGTGTTTTGGGGTGTCTTTTTACATATACCCATGCTGGGTGAGAGAAATATCTCTCTAAAAGACAATGTTTCCCATTTTTTTTATACAAAGTTGTCATTTGACAGAGATTTTTATCTCGCCCAGCATGGGTATATGTAAAAATACACCCCAAAACACATTGCCCTGCTTCTCCTGAGTACGGCAATACCACATGTGTGACACTTTTTTTGCAGCTTAGGTGCGCAAAGGGGCCCAAATTCTAAAGAGCACCTTTAGGATTTCACAGGGCATTTTTTACGCATTTGGATTCCAAACTACTTCTCATGCTTTAGGTCCCCTAAAATGCCAGGGCAGTATAAATACCCCACAAGTGACCCCATTTTGGAAAGAAGACACCCCAAGGTATTCCGTGAGGGGTATGGTGAGTTCATGTAAAACATTTTGTCACAAGTTAGTGGAATATGAGACTTTGTAAGAAAAAAATAAAATAAATAAATCATTTTCCGCTAACTTGTGACAAAAAAATAAAACAACTTCCATGAACTCACTATGCCCATCAGCGAATACCTTAGGGTGTCTACTTTACGAAATGGGGTCATTTGTGGGGTGTTTCTACTGTCTGGGCATTGTAGAACCTCAGGAAACATGACAGGTGCTCAGAAAGTCAGAGCTGCTTCAAAAAGCGGAAATTCACATTTTTGCACCATAGTTTGTAAACGCTATAACTTTTACCCAAACCAATAAATATACACTTATTGCATTTTTTTTTTAATCAAAGACATGTAGAACAATAAATTTAGAGAAAAATGTATACAGAAATGTAGTTTTAATTGAAAAATTTTACAACAGAAATTGAAAAATGTTGTATTTTTGCAAAATTTTTGACAATTTTGATTAATGTAAAAAAAAAAGTTAAAATGTCAGCAGCAATGAAATACCACGAAATGAAAGCTCTATTAGTGAGAAGAAAAGGAGGTAAAATTCATTTGAGTGGTAAGTTGTATGACCGAGCAATAAACGGTGAAAGTAGTGTAGTGCACAATTGTAAAAAGTGGTCTGGTCATTAAGGGGGTTTAAGCTAGGGGAACTTAGCTGGTTAAAGAAGACCTTTCATGTTTTTTTAATATATATATATATTTTTGTTTAGATAAATACCTATACTTGCAGGGCTGATGCTGCCGCCCTGCCTGTTTTATTTTTTTCAAATATCACTCCTACGCCCCGCTGTGCCCCCCTGCAGTTTTTCTGCTCAGTATGTTAATACTCGGCATCGGAACAGGGAGGAGGAGACGCCAGGGTTTCCCAATGGGTGTCTTCTTCTCCCTGGCTGTGCCACGATCCATTCACAGCGGAGAGCGTCACAGCCAGGGAGAAATAGACGCCCATTGAACAACCCTGGCATCTCCTCCTCCATGTACCGATGCTGAGTATTAACATATTGAGTGGAAAAACTGCGGGGGGGGAAGGGGGCACAGCGGGGCGTGCGATATTTGAAAAAAAACTGATAGGGTGGCAGCATCAGCGGGGAAAGGTATTTTTTCCAAACGCCTCCACAGCGGCACGATTGACAGGAGGATTACCCTGCCTCCCCCAGGGACAGGAAACAACGTGGAGATCTTTAATTAGCCCCCTCCCCTTACCTGCTCCAGTTGTTTCCTGTCCCTCTGGGGATATGTGGAGATCCTCCTGCTGGAAAAAGATCTCCGGCAGGATGTTTATTTCTTTGAAACGCCCAGCTCAAGATTTGTAAGGAGAGTGTGGACGGGCGGGTCATGTGGCAGGCGAGATCTTGCAGCAGACCGGAACTGCAGGGACACATCTGTATGATGTACTTCCCCTTAGATAACGAGCAGTTTAAAAAGAAAGGAGGGAAATAGTTCCAGCGTCCTGATGAACAGCTGCTCTGGTAACATGTCGACACCAGGGAAATTGGACAGCGGCCGGAAATATGCAGACCCGTCAAATGTGTGTTCACTGGTTTCTCACGTTTTGGCTATCCATCTCAATCTTTTATGACTAAGGCTGCTCCCTTCTGAATGCACTTTTTAAATATTTTCCCTAAGTCAGGGAGATACAAAAATCTGCTGAATCTTCTCAGCGTATCAAAAAGTGCTCCATTTGTAAAAAAAAAATGGACTGCCTTACGGTCATAAGAAACCCCTTTGTGTGAAATGTCTGGAAAAGATTGTGTCTGAAGAATCTCCTTCTCTTCTGGATAATATTAGAAGTGAGCAGCGCTGTGTGTACCTTTTTAAGTTAGCATCCACATCTCAGAAACCATCCACTTCCATGTCTGTTATGTCAACACCCTCTGAAGTTGATCTACAAGAGGATGATTTTGATGAAGTGGAGTTACCTTCTGGATCCGACTTTGAATCTTCTGAGGACGAGTCTGGTTGTCCACTTTGTTCCATAGAGGACACTGATTCCCTATTAAAAACAATAAGGGCGACCTTAAGCCTAGAAGAATCTAAACAGCCAAAATCCTTGCAGGACCTTATGTTTAGAGGGTTGGGAGAAAAAAAGGATTTCCATCAGATCCAAGAGATTTTCGTCAAAGACGAAATTTCAGCTCATCCACAAGGGGTAGACAGGATCAGAAAAAAAGAGGTTTTTCATCCAGATGGCAGAGGGGTAGAAGAAGAGGCAAAGGTTTTCTCTTTAACAAAACAAATTCCTCCCAGAAATCTACTGATCCATGATGCTAGAAGCAGGGTGGGAGGAAGACTAAAGAAAATTTTTCCAGCTTGGGAAAGAATTTCCAGGTTCCCCTTGGGTATTAGACGTAATATCAGCAGGTCTTAAACTAGAGTTTTCTTCCATACCTCTAAATGTTTTCCAGATCACCAGAGAGTCAAAAACAGTTCAGTCTTTGCTCCTAGACCAGGTGATGATACTGCTTCAGAAAGAGGCCATTGTTCCAGTCCCTCCAGGAGAAGAGAGAATAGGTTTTTATTCTCCAGTGTTTCTAGTAAAAAAAAAAACAGCTTGTACAGAGCAATTAGAAATCTAAAAGGCCTAAATCTTAATCTCCAGTACAAATGTTTAAAAATGGAGACAATAAAATCGACAATAAACCTGCTAAGGAAGGATGCTTTCACGGCGACTCTGGATCTGACCAATGCATATTATCACATTCAAATATGCAGCGGTCACCAAAAGTATTTAAGGTTCGCAGTTCAAAAGAGAAAAGAAGTGTTCCATTTCCAATTCCAGGTCCTTCTCTTTGGCTTCACATCAGCTCCGAAGGTCTTTTAAAATAAATTATGGCAGGGGCCGTAGCAGATTTACATAAAAAAGGGATACTGGTCATCCCCTATTTAGACTATTTTCTTATTGCTGCAGAGTCGAAAGAGACACTAGAAGGACAATTTAAGTATTGTACAGCAGGATCTAGAAGGACTAGGATGGATGATAAATCTAGAAAAATCTAATATTCTTCCCGAAAGAAGGAAGATATTTTTGGACATGTTATTGGACTCAAATTTTATGAAAACCTTTTTTTCCAACAGAAAAACTATGAAAAATCAACCAGGAAATTTCTCTATTCCGCAGCAGGAGAAAGTGACTATTCGAATGGTAATGAAGGTATTGGGTCTAATGTCTTCTTCAATTCCAGCTGTAAAATGGGCACAAGCGCATTCTTGGACTCTTCAAATGTTCATGTTAAAGTATTGGGACAAAAGTATACCCTCATTATAGAAGAAGGTAAGAGTGCCCCCATAAGTAAAAGACTCCCTAAATTGGTGGCAAAACAGAAGGAATCTGCAAGGGAGTACCTTGGCGACAAACAAACACCATAACAATTACAACAGACGCCAGCAGAATCGTCTGGGGGGCTCATTCAGACCTGTCCATTGTACAGGGAACATGGGAGATAAATCTAAGTCTGTCTTCCTACAATCTAAGAGAATTATCTGCGGTTTGGGAGGCCTTAAAAAAACTTCAATCAGAAATAAAAGGATGAGAGATATAAATTTTATCAGACAACATCACGGCGGTCTCTTATCTGAACAAACAGGGAGGTACAAAAAGTCAGTCCTTGGCAAAAGTATCAGAAAAGATCTTCCGATGGGCAGAAAAATATATACTTTCATATATAGTCCATATAAAAGGAAAGGACAACAGAGTCGCAGACTTTCTAAGCAGAGATGTCCTGAAAGAATGAGAGTGGAGTCTGAATGGACATGTTTTTTTTCAGACCTGGACATTTTTGCAACACGACAAAAAAGACAAACAGAAATATTTTGCTCCCTATCCTACAGAAATCACCCATTCTTCGTCGATGCTCTCGCCCAGCCTTGGCCAAACGAGACCCTGTATGCGTTTTCCCCATTTGCATTAATTCCGAAGGTCCTGCAAAAGGTGTTACGAGAAAAACCCAGGATAATCCTAATAGCGCCTTACTGGCTGTAACAATGGCAGTTGGGAGCCGCCAGCGTGCAGCGCATCTTGCTATGTACCTCAGTCAAACTGCACAAAAGGCTCCTCTTCTCCCCTACAGGCTCTGGACCCGCTTTCCTGCACTCTCACTGGCTTCAGTTGCACCTTGTAGGAGCCGCATGCGTCCTGTTTCTTTAAGGGTTCGTGTACACCCCTGATTCTTCCTTCTCTCCAATCCAGGCCAGGCACCACCTTTATAAGGTTGCTTCCCCCTTCGTGTGATGCCTAAGCAATATTTTAGTTTTCTACAGCGAAGGTTCCAGCTTGTTGTTCCTGTGTTGATATCCTGCTTCCAACCTTAGCCTGTATCCTGACCTCGTCTCTGCCTGATCCTCCTGTACCTCGCTGCTCTCAGGTTTATGATTCGGATTGTCGACCACTCCTCTGTCTGCTGTTTAGCTTGTTTCACCTGCTGCACCTGAGCTAATCAGCTCTGCTGTTCTAACAGCTCCAGCTCTGCTAAATCACTAACTCAGCTCTTCTTCATCTGACTCTGCTGCTGCACTCCTTCCATCCAGTGACAGCTCGCTCCACCTGCCTGTATCCACAGTGCTTGCACTGGGGCGTTCTGGCCTGCTCGGCCAGCTGCCACTTAACCGGGGCCGCTCTTGCGGTAGCGACCTGGTGTCTCCCCTGCAGCTAAGACCAGCTTCCGCATCTTGGAGCGGGATAAAGGGTGAAAACCAGGGGAACACTTAGATTCCGCTCCCAAGTTTGGCCCAAAGCCAAATCGGTAAGTGGCACAGTGGGTCCACACATCTGGTTGGTGACAATGGAATGAACATTGTGGCTGCATTTCATTTGGAGAAATAACACATATTCCCTGCATAGAACACATAATAAATTTAGTGGTGCATCAATTTCCACCTCGTCAGCACGACGGCTACTAGGAGATTGACCCCTGACCTCTGTAGGGGCAGGAACAGAGAGAGGGTTTAAATCCCCGCTTCCCACCACCAACACCAGTGTTTCCTGTCCCTACAGAGGACAGGGGCAGAGAGAGTCTCCCTGTGGGAAGATGAAGATGGGTAACTTCCTAACATCTTACCTGGTGTTCCCCCTGCCCTCCTGCGGTCTTCGTACTAACGCCAGGTAGGGGTGAAGGAGGGAGGCCTCGCGCCATTACTATATGTGAGCCTGCTCCCGGGTCGCGATCTCCCGCCGGGCCTCCATGGCTGTCGCCGGAAGCGCGCCTAAGCGCTTCACAAAAGCGGCAGACGTCACTTCCGGTAGCGGGGGGAAGTGACGTTATTCAGAAAGCGTCTCCAGTTCAAATTTCGGCACCAACAAGTGCCGAACGTCTCTGTGGATACCGGCGTATATCGGAGACAGCGTGCAGTCATGTCGACTGAGCCCCGCTCCCCTGGAGACCCTTCTGTGCCGCCTGCCATAAGTTCCCCTGTGGGGAAGCGCTTATTTACCCTGTTACTTGTTTTTTAGACACTGTACCAGGTTGCTTGTTCCTCCTCCTCCACATCTCTGGCTTGGGGCTTCTGGCTATTTATCTCCATGTATACTTATCATGGCTGATGGGGGTTATTCTTCCCAGGTCCCTAAGGAGTCTCGGAAAAAAGTCAGAAAACAAGCTAAGTGTGTGTCCTGCCTCAAACGGCTTCTGGACGACTACCGCAAGAGACTATGCAAGGACTGCAACTCTAGCGTTATTTCTGAAGAACAGCCTTCCTTCTTTGACGAATTAAGATCCATGATACATGAGGAAGTAAAATCCTCCTTATCCCAAATTTCCTCCTTACCCAGGGACCCACCTCCACCTAAAAAGCGAAGGGGACCATCTCCTTCTTTATCAGACCCAGAGGAGATAGGGGAAGATGCTTCATCATCCAGAACCTGGGAGGACGAGGAGGCATCCTCTGATATTGAGACTTCAGAATCAGATAGGAAATTTTGTTTTTCGTTGGACGAGATGCCAGACCTTCTAAGGGCTGTCCGGGCCACTATGGGGGTAGAAGAAACCCCAAAAGCCCACTCTGTTCAGGACGAAATGTTTGGGAGACTCTGTGTTAAAAAGACCTGGGTTTTTCTGATCAATGAGAACATATGAGATATGGTGCTCGACGAATGGTCCAACCCAGAGAAGCGTTTGGGAGTGTCCAGGTCCTTTTAAAGGGATTCTGTCACCTCCCCTAACCCAAAAAACGATTTTAAAGCAGCCATGAAGCACAGCTTACCTTGATTAGGCTGTGCTCTTTTATCTTGTAATCCGTCCAGCAGTTTCTGCAAAAAACGACTTTTATTGATATGCAAATGAGTCCTGAATGTGCCCAGAGGGGCGTTTTGTTCCTCTTAGAGAGCCCAGTACCGCCCCTCTTACAGTGCCCAGCCCGCCTTCCTTGCACTGTCTATCCGCCCCCAGCCTGCCACAGCCTCTCCTCCCCCTCCCTCACGCCGAACGAACTTTCGCACAGGCGCAGTACCCACTGAGGGCTGCGCCTGTGCGATCAGCTGACTGAGGGAAGAGCGAGCATCGGACGTCACTGGGCTCGGCGCATGCCCAGTGACGAGGATGAAGCTCCTGCCCTCAGTCTCCTGCTGATCGCACAGGCGCAGCCCTCAGTGGGTACTGCGCCTGTGCGAAAGTTCGTTCGGCGTGAAGGAGGGGGAGGAGAGGGAGGAGAGGCTGTGGCAGGCTGGGGGCGGATAGACAGTGCAAGGAAGGCGGGCTGGGCACTGTAAGAGGGGCGGTACTGGGCTCTCTAAGAGGAACAAAACGCCCCTCTGGGCACATTCAGGACTCATTTGCATATCAATATAAGTCGTTTTTTACAGAAACTGCTGGACGGATTACAAGATAAAAGAGCACAGCCTAATCAAGGTAAGCTGTGCTTCATGGCTGCTTTAAAATCGTTTTGTGGGTTAGGGGAGGTGACAGAATCCCTTTAAGAACCGTCTGTTATTTGACACTAACGAAGGGAAAATTTTCAACGAAACACCAAAGGTTGACATTCAAGTTGCAAAAGTCAATAAAAAGACTGCCTTGCCCTTTGAAGACACCTCTCAGTTGCGTGACCCCATGGATAGGAAGGCGGATAGTCTTTTAGAAAAATCATGGGAAGCGGCCATGTTTAATTTAAAAGCGAACATCGCAGCCACCTCGGTAGCAAGGTCCATGGGGTTGTGGCTAAATGAGCTAGAATCTCACGTCAGAGATAATACTCCTAGGGAAGAAATCTTGAGGTCCCTCCCCTTATTAAAGTCCGCCACAGCATTTATGGCAGATGCCTCGGCAGAATCTGTCAGATTTGCTGCTAAAGACGCCAGTCTCTCCAACGCGGCCCGCCAGGCTCTGTGGATGAAGAGCTGGCCAGGCGACAACACTTCATAAATGAAATTATGCTCCATCCCGTTCTCAGGGGAGTACGTCTTTGGCCCTGTCCTGGACCGTATCTTAGAAAAGGCTGCGGACAAGAAAAAGGGCTTCCCAGAGGAGAGACCCTATAATAGGAAATATCCCTTTCGGGCCCCCACTAGCCAGAACAAATCCTTTTAGGGATAAAGGGAAGTCAGGACGCTGGAGCTATCCGAAAGGGGGCAGGGGTAGAAATAACCCCTCTTCTTCCCAAAATAAGTCCTCGGATAAACAATGATGCCAGAGTCGGGGGGGAGATTGAAGAATTTTCTGACTCCTTGGGAGTCCATTACCCCGAACCCTTAGGTCCGGGACATCATAAAATTTGGATACCGAATCAAACTTTCTTCATCTCCCCCAAACCGCTTCATTGTTACCAATCCAAACTCCTTCAACATACGCAAAAAGATTCTGCAAGGAATTCAAAGCCTTCTGGCGATGGATGTGATAGTACCGGTCCCATCAACACAGCTAGGACAGGGGTTCTATTCAAATCTTTTCCTGGTAGAGAAAAAAGAAGGCTCATTCCGTACGATTATAAACTTAAAAGCCCTGAACAAGTTCATAATTTATCGGAAATTCAGGATGGAATCCCTAAAGTCCCTGATTCCTTTAATAGGGAGAAATGCCCTGATGTGTTCAGTAGATCTTCAGGACGCTTACTACCATGTCCCAATTCATCCAGAGTCCCAAAAGTTCTTGAAATTTGCCATCCAGGACCACAGGGGGGTAACCCGTCACTTCCAGTTTACGGCCCTTCCCTTTGGGATATCCTCTGCGCCCAGAGTCTTCACGAAACTGGTGGTTGAAATGGTGGCCTTCCTGAGGCGCAAGGGATTGGTGATTATACCATACCTGGACGATTTCCTCCTGATTGGGAATTCAACGAACCTACTCAGAACAGACTTATTAACCTTCCTGTCTCTCATCCAAGGTCTAGGGTGATTGGTGAACCAGAAAAAATCAAATCTTGTACCTTCCAGCACTATCCAGTTTTTGGGTGTCCGTCCTGGATTCCCGGGCTCAACATACCTTTCTCCCACCAGACAAGGTCAAAAACCTCCAATTGAAGGTTCGACTGTTTCAGAACAGGAGGTCTTGTCCCATAAGGGACGCTATGAGTCTCCTGGGTCTTCTCTCGTCCTGCATTCCGTCTGTCTCATGGAGCCAGTCCCACTTCCGATCCCTCCAGTCATGGATGCTCAGAACTTGGAACAAGCAACAGTCCTCCTTGGATCACAAAGTTCTGATCCCTCTAGCGGTGAAAACCTCCCTAGACTGGTGGAAAAGCACAAGCAATCTGTCCTTGGGGGTTGCCTGGGAGCAAACTCCCTACATTCAAGTGCATTCTTTACAGATGCAAGCGAAAAAGGATGGGGAGCGAAAGTGGGAGATCACTTCTTTCAGGGTTCCTGGATTCCAACAACCTGCTCTCAATCTTCCAACTTCAAAGAGCTGGAAGCTGTTTGGAAAGCTCTGAAAACTGCAGAAATCCTTCTCGTGGGTCGTCGCGTAAAGATTCTTTCAGACAATACGACGACGGTAGCATACCTCTCACCAGGGAGGCACGAGATCGCAGAAATTGATGTTCGTCGCGAGGAAGATCTTGACTTGGGCAGAGTCCCACATGAGATCCATCTCCGCAATTCACTTGAAAGGGGTACTGAACGTGGAAGCAGACTATCTCAGTCGCCAGTTAATAGACCATACCAAATGGTCTCTAAATCAGGACGTGTTTCAGGTTCTGCTAGAAAGATGGGGCTCTCCACAAGTGGACCTGTTCGCCTCCAAGAAAAACGCAAAGGTACCAACATTCTGTTCATTGAACCCACGGGACAATCCTTGGGCGCTGGATGCTCTCACGATTCATTGGGACTGGGGACCTCTGTTATGCATTTCCACCCCTGCCTCTACTTCCCAGGATAATTCAAAAACTCAACCTAGAGGACACGACTCTAATTATAATAGCTCCTTATTGGCCGAAAAGGAGCTGGTTCCCTTCCTTAAAAAACCTATCAATAGAGGACCCATAGCCTCTTCCTTCCAGGAGGGACCTGCTTCATCAAGGGCCAATTCTACACCAAAACCCAAGCTTCCTCAAGTTATAAGCTTGGATCCTGAGGTCCAGAGATTGAAGTCACAAGGGCTTTCTGACCAGGTGATATCTACCCTGAAAGCGAGTAGGAAGAAGGTTACCTTCTCGATCTATCTAAAGATTTGGAAGAGATTCTGTTCCTGGATCGGTAACCCTGCCCCAAACTTAGAGCCGCCCAATTTTCTGAAAATCTTGGACTTCCTCCAGCAGGGACTTGAATTAGGTCTTAGACCTTCCACCTTGAAAATACAAGTCTCGGCCCTAACTTGTTTTTTTTATTTTTTTATCAAGATCTAGCCAATCATCGCTGGATCAGAAGATTTATGAAAGCAGCGTCTCGGCTACGCCCATCTCTAAAATCCCGGATCCCCAACTGGGACCTCAATACGGTGCTCACAGGCCTAACACTTGCCCTGTTTGAGCCCCTGTCAAGTTGTTCCACCAAACATCTATCTCTAAAAACCGCGTTCTTGATGGCCATCACGTCCGCAAGAAGGCTAGGCGAGATTCAAGCGCTGTCGATACAAGAACCTTATCTCCGTATCACCGATGATAGAATTATTCTTAAGTTAGATCCAGGTTTTCTGCCTAAAGTAGTATCGGATTTCCACCGTAACCAGGAGATAGTTTTACCTTCCTTTTGCAGTAATCCCTCTAATGATAGGGAATCTAGCTTCCACTCACTAGATGTAAGACGCTCAGTCTTACGGTATCTTGAAGTGTCAAAAAGTTTCTATAGACCCAACAGCCTGTTTTGTCTTATTCTCAGGTAAGAATAAGGGTCTAAAAGCTTCCAGGTCCTCCTTAGCACGGTGGATTAAGGATTCCATTTCCTATGAGTCCCAAGGCCTTCCTTGCCCCTCAAATTTAAGAGCTCTCTCTACCCGAGCCATGTCCTCCTCCCAGGCCGAACGGGCCGGAGCTTCTCTTTTGGATATCTGTAAAGCTGCTACTTGGTCTAACATTCACACCTTTAGAAAACACTATAGGCTAGACCTGTCTAGTTCAGACTTGTCTTTTGGACGTAAGGTCCTTCAGGCGGCCCCCCCCCCCCCCCCTCCCCCAAGCTATAATTTTTTATATCTCCTAGTAGCCGTCGTGGTGATGAAGTGGAAAGCCGGAATTAGACTTACCGGTAATTCAGTTTCCACGAGATCACCACGACGGCACATATATTCCCTACCATTTATTTAGTCTTACCTGGAAGGTTATGAAGTAATACCCTCTCGACTTATTTGTTTGTGTTCTCACCACTTATTTTCTGTCTCTGTAATTTTGGACACGCTGGTGGTGGTGGTGGGAGGGGGGGATTTAAACCCTCTCTCTGTTCCTGCCCCTACAGAGGTCAGGGGTCAATCTCCTAGTAGCCATCGTGGTGATCTCGTGGAAACTGAATTACCGGTAAGTCTAATTCTGGCTTTTTGAAAAAGCAACGTGTCTTGCAGATGGTGTTGGTCATGTCCAGGGGACTGTCCAGCCATTCTTATGTGGCTAAAAATGCCCTTCTGAAATAAATGGTCTGCCTTTGTACCGTTTGAATTCCACCTTACATATGCTGAAGCATTGCTATGAGCAGCATAAAGAGATTAATGATTTATGTGATGCATGAGACCACCACAGCAGAGCATATGTTATTTTGAGTGCAGACAGTGACAGATCATCAGGGCCATGTGTAGCATCCTCAACCCCTTCGAAGATGCCACCAGAGGAGGGACAAGCATTAACATGGCATCATCCTGATATTTATATATAAACAATAATAATTAATTAATAATGCTCATCCTGATGCAACAAGGACTAGCTGAAGGGCAACAACCTCCACAGCTTTCTGGGGATCCTGTAGCTGATAGGAACCTTGATGGACGAAGTCGCATAAAAGAGGAAGTGGAGGAGGAGAAGTTTGTTGTGCAGGGGGACATAGAGTTTTCCCAGCAGTCACATATAGGAAAGGAGGTTGGCACTCGGTATGATATATATGCCGATGATGATGATGACAACGATGACATTGGCCATGACCAACCATTGCAGTGGGGTCTTAAAGAACTGGGTCCTCGGGCATGCTGGTGAGCATGACAAACTGCGTGCTTGGTTGCCTACATGTTGGCAAGCATGTGGTTAGCATCAAGCAAGGTGATGACTACTGGATAGCCATACTTTTAGATCATTGCAATCAAAGCAAAAAGGGGAGAATGTTTCACATATACCTGTCACCTGTATTTCTGTCCAGGAGTCCCATCTCCAACCTGGCTGACTTAGAGACCTTCTACCCTCACTGGTGGTGCTACCCCTACAATAAATCTCAGAAGGCACAGCAGCAGCAGCCAATTTCGTTTTTTTTAAATGTGATGGATGTTTTTTAAATGCTGTGCCGACGCATTTCAGCAAAAGGACAAGCATTGTCTGAACAACAGGCTTTAGTCGTACCTGGACTGTGCCCTTTCTTCTGCACATAGCCTGTCCCGTGACTCAATAGACTTCTGGAAGGCAGATTGTAATAGTGGCTGGAACTGGCCCAGTTTGATATGTGTACTATCTTGTTCAGCCTCAAGTGTAGGGTATTCAGTGTGGCAGGTGACATCGTCACACACCTCCAGCTGATGCCACGGACTAGATCTGCCAGAAAGTCATACACAGATTATCAGGCCAATGTGAGCAGATTCCATTATGGTCAAATGTATTTGTTCCCGGGGGGTGGGGCCTGACGGAGCATGGCATAACACGCGCGTCCCGGAGCTCCTGCTAGGTTCCTGACTTCCAGCCTGTCCACAGCAAACTACCGCTGTCCAACTAACCTTTAAGGGGACATCTAGCTCCATAGAGGTGCACTCCTTAACCAGAGTCCATCAGAATGCCAAGAAAGGGCAAAACTCTGATGAAACCGGAGCATGAGGCACGGATCCAATATGGCGCAGACGAGGAGGAGAGCGCGCCTGTTACAGCATGCCAGGAGCTAGTAGCGCGCCTGGAGAAGTACGCACATAAGTACCCTCAAAAGAGCTTGAAGGAGAGGTGGGGAGATTCGGAGAGGGCTCAATCTGTTTCAGAAGGGAAGGAGAGTTCATCAGAAGATGAGCAGACAGTGCAGGGGTCCCAGCTATCCCATAAGAAGCAATACAGTGCAGAATCAAAATCACAAGGTCAAGAGGAGGAGACAGCAGAACCCACTTTTGAAAGATGTAATGGCTGCCATAGCAAGCTGCAATAGCACCCTTAAAAGTTTGAATATACAATTTGGTAGCCTTAAAGAGGACCTTTCTATCATATGTCATGATCTGCACAAAGTGGCAGAACGAGTCAAACCGCTCCAAAAAGCAGCCAAAGATATCGCGACATTATATGCTAAAACAGATGACCTTGAAAACCGGTCACGCTGGAATAATATTAGGCTTGTTGGGGTGGCAGAAACGGCGAAGGGCGTGAATGCTAACAAATTTATTGAAAAGTGGATAGCTGAAAAGTTCAAAGACAAAGGCCTATCGTCCTTATGTGTGGTTGAGAGATCACATTGCGTCCCTACAAGACCGTTGCCTTCTTGACGCCCACCTCGCCCAATCCTAGCAAAGATATTGCACTATAAAGATAGAGACACTATACTACAGCGATCCAGGGACCACTCGGAGCTCACAATAAACGGCGTACAGGTCTTCATATTCCCGGATTATTCATCTGAAGTAGAGAAAAAAAGAGCCCGCTTCGTGGAAATAAAAAGACGACTCCGTGGATTACAAATACAATACTCCGTGATTTTTCCAGCCAAGCGGAGGTTAGTCGCCTTTGGATCTGCGCTGTTTTTTGAAGACCCGGATGCTGCACTACAGTGGCTAGACAAGAATGAACGGCAGCTCAGAAATCAGAACTTGGGCACCTGAAATATTTACTCAGTGAGTAAACTCAGTATAATTCCATTGTTGAGATTAAAGTTCCTACTGTGGACTTAAAAGGGAATTCCCAGTCACGTTGATGGGACGTCCCATTGCAGGAGCGTGAGTAGTACCGCTATATTCGTACCGGTGCGGGTTTTTAACGCACTTAGGTACGGGACTGAAGTTTGCAGTGGAGATTGTTGGGCTAGGTTTTTATGGTTAGCCCTATGTTATGAAAGTAATATTGGAAAATCTGAATACATTTTGTTTTCACTGAGAGAGAGGTAGAGGGGGGCGGGAGGGTACATTCCAGTATCGGCATGCTTATATAGAAGAAATGGCAGTTTTGGGATGGGAAAATGTGGACAACACTTATGTAAATTGAAAGAATGTAATGGCGTCTATGACGAAAGTGATTAGTTTGAATGTGCAGGGATTGGCGGAGGCTAATAGAAGACATGGCATATTTAGATATTTATTGAGATACCAGCCAGCCATCTGCTGCCTACAGGAAACACATATCAAACGTGCAATTGCTTAAAAAATCTTGGGTTGGCTATTCTGTGCACTCGGTCTTCTCTGCATATTCCAGGGGAGTGAGTATACTTGTTAATAAGAATATACGCTTCGAATGTATACAGGAATTTGTGGATGTAGAGGGGAGGTTCATATGTGTCCACTGTGCGATTAATGGAATGAACATGGTGCTGGTAACAATCTATATTCCCCCTGCCTTACACCTCAGTGCTGCTGAAAATGGTGGTGGAGTTTATGGCGGAATATCCTGACATTCCAGGCTTGATAGTTGGGGATTTTAATAATGTAATTTACGAAGAACTAGACAAGTGCAGTGTCAACTGGAATGGAAGCTCCCTTTGGTAAATTACTGAGGGAGGTGGGCCTAACAGATATATGGAGGGAAATGCACCCAGGGGAAAATTAAATATTCTTACTGCTCGTCCACGTACAGTCAGGTCCATAAATATTTGGACATCGACACAGTTCTAACATTTTTGGCTCTATACACCACCACAATGGATTTGAGATGCAACGAACAAGATGTGCTTTAACTGTAGACTGTCAGTTTTAATTTGAGGGTATTTACATCCAAATCAGGTGAACGGTGTAGAAATTACAACAGTTTGCATATGTGCCTCCTACTTGTAAAGGGACCAAATGTAATGGGACAGAAAAATAATTATAAATCAAACTTTAACTTTTTAATACTTGGTTGCAAATCCTTTTCAGTCAATTACAGTCTGAAGTCTGGAATGCATAGACATCACCAGACGCTGGGTTTTATCCCTGGTGATGCTCTGCCAGGCCTCTACTGCAACTGTCTTCAGTTCCTGCTTGTTCTTGAGGCATTTTCCCTTCAGTTTTGTGTTCAGCAAGTGAAATGCATGCTCAATCGGATTCAGGTCAGGTGATTGACTTGGCCATTGTATAACATTCCACTTCTTTCCCTTAAAAAACTCTTTGGTTGCTTTTGCAGTATGCTTTGAGCCATTGTCCATTTGCACGTGAAGCGCCGTCCAATGAGTTCTGAAGAATTTGGCTGAATATGAGCAGATAATATTGCCGGAAACACTTCAGAATTCACCTTGCTGCTTTTGTCAGCAGTCACATCATCAATTAATACAAGAGAACCAGTTCCATTGGCAGCCATACATGCCCACGCCATGACACTACAACCACCACGCTTCACTGATGAGGTGGTATGCTTAGGATCATGAGCAGTTCCTTTCCTTCGCCATACTCTTCTCTTCCCATCACTCTGGTACAAGTTGATCTTGGTTTCATCTGTCCATATGATGTTCCAGAACCGTGAAGGCTTTTTTAGATGTCGTTTGGCAAACTCTTATCTGGACTTCCTGTTTTTGAGGATCATAAATCATTTACATCTTGTGGTGAACCCTCTGTATTCACTCTGGTGAAGTCTTCTCTTGATTGTTGTCTTTGACACACATACACCTACCCCCTGGAGAGTGTTCTTGATCTGGCCAACTGTTGTGAAGTGTTTTCTTCACCAGTGAAAGAATTCTTCGGTCATCCTTAACAGTTGTTTGGTGTTGGTGAGCTCACCGGTGCGTTCCTTCTTTTTTTTAAATGAAATGTTCCAAACAGTTGATTTGGCCATGCCTAATGTTTTTGCGATCTCTGATGGGTTTGTTTTTGTTTTTTTCAGCCTAATGATGGCTTGTTTCACTGATAGTGACAGCTCCTTGGATCTCATCTTGAGAGTTGACAGCAACAGATTCCAAATGCAAATAGCACACTTGAAATGAACTCTGGACCTTTTATCTGCTCATTGTAATTTGGATAATGAGGGAATAACACACACCTGGCCATGGAACAGCTGAGAAGCCAATTGTCCCATTACTTTTGGGCCCTTAACAAGTGGGAGGCACATATGCAAACTGTAATTCCTACACCGTTCACCTGATTTGGATGTAAATACCATCAAATAAATTAAAGCTGACAGTCTGCAGGTAAAGCACATCTTGTTTATTTCATTTCAAATCCATTGTGGTGGTGTATAGAGCCAAAAATGTTAGAATTGTGTCGATGTCCCAATATTTATGGGGAGGAGGAGGAGGTGAGTTAATTTTTTATTTATTTTTTAACCCTAAATTGACCTTCTACTAAGCATTCTGTATAAAAGAATGCTATTATTTTACCTTATAACCATGTTATAAGGGAAAATAATACAGTGAATAGACTGTCATCTTAGTAACGATGCGTGAAAATCGCACCGCATCCGCACTTGCTTGCAGATGCTTGTGATATTTACTTCTATGGGGCCTGATAAACGCACAATATAGAGCATGCTGTGATTTTTACGCAACGCACAAGTGATGCGGGAAAATCACCGCTCATGTGCACAGCCTCATAGAAGTGAATTGGTCCGGATTCAGTGCGTTGTGCATCCATTTCCGCTTCCATCTGATGGCATTGTGCCTCCATTTCAGCTTCCATCTGATGGCGTTGTGCCTCCATTTCAGCTTCCATCTGATGGCATTGTGCATTCATTTCAGCTTCCATCTGTTGGCATTGTGCATCCATTTCAGCTTCCATCTGATGGCACTGTGCATCCTTTTCAGCTTCCATCTGATGGCACTGTGCATCCTTTTCAGCTTCCATCTGATGGCACTGTGCATCCTTTTCAGCTTCCATCTGATGGCGTTGTGCATCCATTTCAGCTTCCATCTGATGGCGTTGTGCATCCATTTCAGCTTCCATCTGATGGCGTTGTGCATCCATTTCAGCTTCCATCTGATGGTGTTGTGCATCTTTTTCAGCTTCCTTTTCAGCGATCAGTTGGCGCTGCACCGCGTTGGCAGCTTCCATTTCAATTTCTGCTCTCTTGACAGCAAGTTGTTCAGCTAATTCCTTTCTTTTGGCTGAAGTAATTGAGGACTCTGATATGTGGGTGGCACTTCTGCTAGCGAAAGAAGTCCCACTTGAGATTGTGGTTCCCCCTAAGGACCTAGCATAGTCTCTCATAAAAAGCTTGTTCATTCTACTTCTTGCTTTAACTTCATCATAGTTTGCTGCCGATGATAGTTCTCTCATGAGCTTTACTAAATCTTTAGTGACTGCAGTACACGTGTCAATGTTCCTTACAATACATTGGGAAGGTGTTGTAAACTACCGCAGGTTGACATATGCTGCCATAAGCTCTGATCCAGATTCTTCTACCGTCTCTACCATATCACTCAAGTTCCCTTTCATACTTTTTTGCTTTAGCTTTCTACAAATGTCTTTAATGTATGATTCCACCTATCATACATCCGGGCAAACTTTTTCTCCTTTTAATGCTGCCTCTTGCTACAAATATTTTTAGTATCTTTGAGGTCTGTTTTCTGGTATGTGATGAACGTCTTAGTTCATCTGCTTTGGCTAAATTTGTTTGAGGCAAGACTAATGCTGCATCAGACTCTTCTACCTCAGACAGGTCCCCTTGCTCTTCAACTTCTACTCTATCTATCTTTGTATCCTCTAACAGTGGCATGGTAATAATAGGCTCAGATATTTTACTTTAAATGCAATACTAACAATCAATGCGAATATTAAGAGTTATTTGACTTTAAATGCAGCGATTGTGGCGATAAAAGATAGGAAGGCGCTCATAGGGTAATAAATTCAATAATGAACATATGGAATTAAGACATCAATGGTTGTGCTCACCTTACAGTGTTGTGCATATGTGGGCACAACACTCGTGAGGACAAGGGGTCGGTGCAGCCGGTATCTTCTCAGTCCTCGTAGGTGGAGTTGCCAAGTCTCCAGAGGAATGATATGTATTGCAATAGGAAAAAAGTTTTTTTAGTGCACTAGTACAGTACACCAAATGATACCTTCTGGCGCAAAGACACGACCTCCATAGATAAATAAAGGGTCTTTATTGGTGGGTGACAACGCGTTTCGGAGTTGCTACACTCCTTTTTCAAGTCTAAGAGATCACAAGTTTAAAGGGGAGTTTTTTTCAGGTACAGAAGTAAAAAATGGAATGTATACACATAGTCATTAAAATTGAAATAAATTGAATATAAAAATGAATTGGAAATAAATGCACGCGTGAAACGCATGCAAACATTTAAGTGGCCGCATGTAGAATCACATAGAATTAGAGCCCCTGTTGGTAATATAAGCTAAAATGCCATAGGTATGGTAATGTACATTACATACTAGTGTTGGTGGTTATAATGCAAACAATACCACAGGTATGGTAGTACAAACCACCATTACTAAACATCATAAAATTGATATCAGCACCAATAGTGAAAATAATGTCGCCATATATTCATGGATCCATTTAGGATGTCAAAACCTGGTCGACGGTAGTGGGGAAAAAATGGCTGATCTGTTAGCAAATGCATATCTACTGTATGCTGTTGAAAGAGGGCACTAGCGGGTCGACATGGAGGACCACAGTGGATAAAAAAAATCTCATTGGTTTAGTGCATATATAAATGATTTAGTAGGGAGATAGACCCAGATTTCCGCAATTCCATAGGTGATATAAAAATATAATATAAAAAAGGATATATATATATAAGCCATATGCACACATACATATACATGCTCCTTCACATATATACACACATATAAGTAGCTCTGAACAGCCATCACTTAATTCTATTGATGTAAAAAATTAAATTAAATTGTGTGGGCGTTTTGTATGGGACTTGGAAAATATATGTGGATGAATACGCCCACCTACATACAAATGCGCTCACACATGCGTCAACACACACATGCATAGTAAAAAATGAGAAATATACACAAATATATGTGTACATATAGTCATATACACATATAGAAACATGTGCATACATAGACATGATGATGATAATTGAACATGAGAACCATATATGGCGAATAGGGGAATTTAATGGTTGCATGATCAGGACATTTGAATTTATATCAAATTTGGAGACTGGTCCCATATTGGCTCAAGTATTAGAGGATGGATAGATGGATAAATGATTTAAAAATTATTGCATGTGTGGGGAATGTGCATCAAAGGTGTGGAAAAATGTGTATACACATATATTTATTGATAATAAAGTATTATATATTGTTTATTGTTAGTCACATGGCAGGGATGTGGACTCAAAATTATTGTATAAGGCAAAAATTACACTGTAGATAGGAGAAGTGGCTGTTGGTCTTACCTGTGAGGTCCGTGCCGGGGCTTGGAGCGTGGCCTTGCACGCCTGCTGGAAGGCGCGCTCAGAAGAGCAGGAGGGAGAGGGGCGGAGTTTCGGATTGACAGTTGCTCGGTCCGTCAGACCGGAGCCGTCATTGTGAACAGCGCATGTGCCGAGCGCTGTGTTTGATGCTGGCTCCCTGAACAGAGATCGCTCTCAGGGAGAACATCATGCATAATGACTGGATGAATGAAAGAGGTGTAGGGGTGAATGGAAACTAAAAGGAGGGTTTGATGGTGTAGCTGATGAATTAAGGCAGATATAAACTAGATGTTGGGGGAAGGAACTGATAAAAAGTTTTTATACACCAAGAAAACTAATGGTCTAAGCATAATAGGAATGGGGGAGCGTTATTTAGGTGACAGGTGTGGGAGGGAGGGAAAAGGGGAGGAATTGGAGGGGAGAAGGGAAATAGGACTGGTGGGAGGAGGATGGGCCGGTGAGATGGAACAGGCAAAGGGGTTACTGGGCCAGTAAGAGTGGTGGGGGAAGATTATGATGGCGGGGGGGGCTGTGTACTATGTGTAGGGAGGGGGGGAGGGAAAAGAACCAATGTGGGGGATGCATTGACAAGAGGTGTAAGGAAATTCAATGGGTGGCAAGTGACGGTAGGGGCAATTCGATCGAGGAGACCTGTTGTGTGATGATAGCAAGGGCCATAGATGGTGTGAGATGCATTGCAGTGGTGGTTGATGTAGGAGTAGGCTGGTGAGGGAAAGGACATAACCCAGGACCAGTGGTTGGGAGAGGGCTGGTCAGAAACAATTGCTCTCCAGTGATTCGTTTAGACCATAAGGTTCTATGGTTTGCATCTTAAAGATCCAAAACATTTCTTTTTGTCTCAATTTCTGAAACCGGTTCGAGTGGGTAGCTGGAATTTGTTTAATCAGAGTTATGGAAAGGTTTGTTGGGTCTTTATTGTGGACTTGGAGGAAATGCCTAGATGCACCATGTTTGGTGAAACCATTTGTTATGTTCCAACGGTGTTTATTGATCCTTTCCCTCAGTGTTTGAGTGGTGCGGCCTATGTATTGTAGCCCGCATGTGCATTCTAATAGATAAATGACGTAGCTCGAGGAGCAGTTTAAAAAAGATTTTATCTCAAATTTTTCACCTGTAGACTTACTTGAGAATTTTGAGATCCGAGAGGAGATGTTCAAGCAACATTTGCAACGACCGTGTCCACACTTAAAGCTTCCGAGTAGTTGGAGAAAAAAAGTGTTGTGTTCTTTTTGCAGTCTCTTAGTCGGCTTGGAGCGATAATATTTTTGAGCGTTTGGGCCCTCCCGAATGTTAATTGAGGTTTTTGTTAAATGTATTTTTTTTTAAAAGGATCCGCCTGTAAAATATGCCAGTGTTTGTTGAGGGTATTCAGCAGAGTACTGTGATTGGTATTGTATGTCGTAATGAAATTGGATTTAAAATTTTCCGTGGCCTTTGGGTCATCTGGTTTGGTTGTACAAGAAGTGAGACATTCTGTTTGGGTGTGCTCCTCGGCTCGCTGATAAGCTGCATCTATAATTTCCCTAGGGTACCCTTTCTTTTGAAATCTTCTTTTAATGACTTTGCTTTGGTTTCTAAATTCTTCATCCTTCGTGCAATTTCTGCGTATGCGCTTGAACTAACTAAATGGAATATTATTTTTCAATTTTTTGTGATGGGAACTCTGGTAATCCAAATAGCTGTTACCGTCAACTTTAAAAAAAAAAAAAAGCTTGCTCACTCAGGGAACAGTTGCTGCATGGCGGTATATGCTGGCGCACCGCTGCTCTAATGCGCCTCTTTACTGTGCAAGTTAAGGAGCGCTATCGATTTGCCCTCTGAGGGCAATAATTCCACTGTGACAGGCGCAGCACTATGAAGTGCCTTTTGTGCTGTGGCATTAGAAGAATTTTGATATCTCTGACTTTTAGTCTAACCAGACTGTCTATTACTCTGTAATTCCTCTTGCGCCGTTCTATGGAAACAGTAGGTTTAAAGAGCATAGCAAATGCTTCATATAACTTCTTTAGTAACTTCAACTTTTCTTCATATATAACACTGCCGTTATTTAAGCACTTTATGATCTCTCTGAGAGATATATCTGAGATTTAATCGATAGTTCTACTGATTTGTATGGATTGCTATTTGATTGCCAGGGGCATAGCTATAGGGGAAGCAGCTGCTTTGGGGCCCTGACCCAGAAGGGGCCATCCAGGAAGAGGAGGACTAAAAGATTTGGTCAGGGCCCCTTCAACAGTATTACACAATGAAATGATATACAGTGACCGTATAGACAGTGTATAAAACTGATGGAACAGCTGCCGGCCCTGGTCTGAGAGAGTGATCTTTACTAGCCACAGTAATGGGGGCGGCATGAAAGGAAGGGGTTGCAAAAAAATTACTGGGGGAGGGGGGCCCCATTCAACAATTTGCTGTGGGGCCCAGACATTTCTAGCTACGCCCCCTGTTGATTGCTATTTGTAGTTTACAATTGTAGCTTGCAATTTGTCGCTTGCAATTTGTATTTGTAGTTTGTATTTGCAATAAGTATGGAATCTGGTTTGTATGCTTGCAATTTGGTGGAACTGTAAGTAAGCACACATACGGTATAACTGGTTCAGTATACAGTTCTAATCACTATATTAACAGTAGGAACATTATATAACTGTTTTAAATACCTATTTTGGCCTGTCTGCTTCCATGAAACACAGCTCTCAGTGGAGTGAATGTCTCTTCAGCTCCTGTATCTAGTGAATAATGATTCTAGCAGCCCAGATTCTTCACCAGTATTCAAGGAATATATGGCATCCCTCACAGGCGCTTTTATCAATATCTGCAATTGCGTCATGCATATAATACGATGATTAAGAATGGTAGCGTAATGGCACAAAGAGACGCAGCGTTGCATCTGATTGTTTCGGGAGGGGAAAGAAGGTGGATTATGTCTCTAACATATCGATTGATACTAGATAAATACCTAGAATCTCACCCACTGACTTAAATGCATAAATGGGAGACAGATGTGGGTGAACTCACGAAAGAGCAATGGGCTGATGTATTAGAGGCGGTGCCTGTGTCATCTTTGAGTGAAAGTGGAAAGCTTTCGCAATTATTTATTATCCATAGAGTGTACAAGATGCCAGTGTTTTTACACCAAATTGGTCACAGATTAGATGCCAAGTGTCCTCTGTGTGATATGGAACCTGCAGACTTGATACACATGCTATGGAAATGCACGGTCCTGACTGTATACTGGAGAGAGGTGACTGCTTACGCCGTAAATATTCCACAAGACCCGAAAGTGTGTATCTTAGGCTATGTATCGGAATTGGGTACTGAACACGTGTTCACACTGGCTATAGGCAGACTACTGTATGTGGCTAGTAAGCTGATAGCTCAGCACTGGATACAGGCTGAGCCTCCCACAATCGGGGAATTTAGGTGCAAAGTCAACACTATGATTGTATATGAAAAGGCCATTTTCCAGAAAAGGGGCTGTCCCAGCAAATTTGAGAATTTATGGGAACCATGGCAGGCACAAATGTGCATGGGTGCTATCTCGGGTAGAAGAAGCAGCTGATGCCGGAATGGAGGGTTGGGCGGTGGGGAGGGGGGGGGGGGGAGAGAAATGGGGTAGTTAAGAGTTTAAATAATAAGTATACATGACAGTTAACAACTAAGATACAATAAGACTCATGTTGAATCTTAATTATTGTTGCAAATCAATTTTATTGTATAATGTATGTACATTTGTGTTGTACTCTCTTTTGAAATCACAAAAAAAAAATGATCTGATATAAAAAAACATCTTTGTTTCCTCTTCTGATTGATTCTTCAGAATTACACCTGAAATGTATTTCAAGAAATTGGTTCCTCTCTAGGGATATACTTTTCATAATCTTTGGATGGTGTGTACAGTATATAGGAGTCGTAAGCACTTAAAGGAGTTGTCTCATCTTAGACAATGGGGGCATACTACTAGGATATGACACTGAGAAGGCCATAGTGGTGGCTGGAGGACTCTGGTCCGGCCACCACCAAGCGCTCTCCCCATAGTAGTGAATGGGAGTGCACTGTGCATGAACGGCCACTGTTTCCAGGGCCTGACTGAAATAGCCAAGCCAATGCCAAGCTGGTGCTGTGCATGCACACTGCACCCTCCACTACTTTTGAGGTTCCTTTTAGGAGATAGGTTCAGGTCACAGTGCTGGGACTGCACCTACCAGACAATAGGGGTATATCCTAGCGAATTGCCCCCATTGTTTCAGATGAGCCAACCCCTTTAATATAAATGCGTGAAAAAATGAAGATAATATGGTGTGGGCCATGCAGTGTTTACTTGAGTGACAGGACTGAGATTTGGAGAGACCTCGGTGTGCACAGTGTCCTAGCTGCAGTGATGATGTTCAGGTCACAGGGTTATTCTTTGGCGCTTTATGTAGTTTGTATAATCGTAAAGGCTGCAGGATAAGGCTACATTCACACAACAGTGAAAAATGGCACACAGCAGTTTTTAGAATGAATTGAAGTTAATGGCGCTATTCACGTGGCCATTTTTTTTTTAGGGCGAGTGAATAGTGGTTGTGAAAAATAGGACATGTCATGCCAGATGGACCCCATGTAAATTAATGGGACTATTTTTAATGGCCATTTAGACAGGAGTGCATCCATGTAATGGCCGGTTATTATGGGTACACTAGTGGAAAATGGCCTTTTAGGGGTTAAAATAAAAATAAATTGCCTTATCCGCTTGCACACACAAGGCAGTCTCTCTTGGTGCTGAAGGACCTGTGCTACCAACGTGATGACATCACCATGCTCTCCCATCATTATCGCTTAGGAGTGCATGGTGACCTCAACCCACTGAGAGTGTAGGTCCTTTTTCACCAAATGAAGAGCGACTTTTCTCTACACGTGCAAGTGAATGATTATTACTGATGGGTGGCACTCTGGGGAACATTATTACTAACTGGAACTGGGGCCACTATGGGGGACATTATGTATACTGCAGGGTTTGGTAATTAAATTAAATAAAGCAAATAAAAATCATCTAAATCATTCTCAAATAATGGCCGTTAAAAATGAATGCAAAACGTCCAGACGACTAAGAAAGGGATGCAAGAAATGGTTGAAAAATGGCCTTGAAAAACTGTGTGTCCGTTTTTTATGACCTGTGCTGGCCTTTAGAGCTCATACAAAAAATTCTCACCACTGAACACCAGATATTTCCTACCGGCCTGTGAACCTTGTCATGATGCTGCCAGTGTTATCCAATACATTCCAGAACTGTAAGGGTTACATAGGATCATAAATCAATACAATGCTATGCAACCCCGTTAGTGCACTAAGGGAGCATTCAGCAGTAGGAAATGTTTTATTTATAAATTACTGATTGGGTGGGGGTTGGATGGAAGTTGATCAAAGTGGAGGCCAACCTGGCCTAGTTATGGTCCTTGGTCTACTAATAGATTGTGGTCTGTTTGGCCACCACAGTTTTAGTCAATTCATACTTGAATTTTATGCCATGTCTTGTTCTTTATGTGGGTTTTTTATATGGAAAAGTTATAAAATTTCAATGCAATTTTATGGTATATTATTCATCAATAATATAATGTGTTTTATTTTTGGCAGATGAATGTACCAGGAACTCAGAGAAACATCTGATATCTTTAGATTTTGAAGTAAAGGATTGTGGTATCACACGAGTTACATTTGAAGAGCATGCCAATATCCAAGATATACCCTCATCCAATCACAGCAACAATGCATCATTTGATCCTTTTAAACAAGTCCAATCTTCTGATTCATCACAGACTGAAACACAGAATAAAAATCACAGAAAAGGTGTTAACCATCAAACAGCTTACATAAGAGGGAAGCCATTTTCATGTTCAGAATGTGGGAAATGTTTTAAACATAAATCATATCTTGTTATACATCAGAGAATTCACACAGGAGAGCAGCCATTTTCATGTTCATACTGTGGGAAATGTTTTAACCATAAATCAGTTCTTGTTACACATCAGAGAATTCACACAGGAGAGAAGCCATTTTCATGTTCAGAATGTGGGAAAGGTTTTAACCATAAATCACATTTGGTTATACATCAGAGAATTCACACAGGAGAGAAGCCATTTTTATGTTCAGAATGTGGGAAATGTTTTAAGAGTAAATCAGATCTTGTTATACATCAGAAAATTCACACAGGGGAGAAGCCATTTTCATGTTCAGAATGTGGGAAATGTTTTCACCATAAATCACATCTTGTTGTACATCAGAGAATTCACACAGGGGAAAAGCCATTTTCATGTTTAGAATGTGGGAAATGTTTTAATCATAAATCAGGTATTGCTAAACATCAGAGAATTCACACAGGAGAGAAGCGAGTTTCATGTTCAGAATGTGGGAAATGTTTTTACAATAAATCAGATCTTGTTATACATCAGAGAATTCACACAGGAGAGAAGCCATTTTCATGTTCAGAATGTGGGAAATGTTTTAACCATAAATCACATCTTGTTGTACATCAGATAATTCACACAGGGGAGAAGCCATTTTCATGTTCAGAATGTGGGAAATGTTTTAACCGTAAATCATCTCTTGTTAAACATGAGAGAAATCACACAGGATAGAAGCCATTTTCATGTTCAGAATGTGATATTTATTTTAACCATAAATCTCTTAGTAACATAAAAAAAAAACACATATAAGAAAAACCATCTTCATGCTTAACCCGTTTGTGACATCCCTTATGTGTTTTTATGGTGGTCACTAACTGGCTTCATTCCTTCAGATACTACTTTTTACAGGGAGATAAAACACTGCCTTGCTTTCAGTTACCAGAGGTAGCTGAGGGCTGGGAGCGATGATTGGGATCGCTGTGAGAGCTCCCCAAACAAACATAGTCTCCTGTATTGAATGAATATTGGTAATCAAAGGACAGATCCAGTTAAAAGTGAAACTATACTCTAAACACAAATGTTTGGTGAGAGAAAATTAAAAAAATATATACAGTATTCCACCTGGCCTGTGATCGGTATGGGGACCCTCCATTCCTGTAAAACTGCAAATACAGGGGCCTATATGTAAAAGTAAAAAAAAAAATAGAGCTGGATTCCCACAAGAGCTGGTGTCCAGACATGTGGAAAAAGGGGTGTCATTCACACTTGTAAATGACCAGTTATTTGCAGTCAAGGTTGCTTTGAGGAGAAGTCAGGTGGATACACAGCTGATAGTCCTACTGAATAGACTGTTAGAATTTGTATTATGGCAAGAAAAAAGCAGCTAAGTAAAGAAAAACGAGTGGCCATCATTACTTTAAGAAATTAAGGTCAGTCAGTCAGCCGGAAAATTGGGAAAACTTTGAAAGTAAGGGCTATTTGACCATGAAGGAGAGTGATGGGATGCTGCACCAGATGACCTGGCCTCCACAGTCACCGGACCTGAACCCAATCGAGATGGTTTGGGGTGGGCCAAACCGCAGAGTGCAGGCAAAAGGGCCAACAAGTGCTAAGCATCTCTGGAAACTCCTTCAAGACTGTTGGAACACCATTTCAGGTGACTACCTCTTAAAGCTCATCAAGAGAATGCCAAGAGTGTGTAAAGCAGTAATCAAAGCAAAAGGTGGCTACTTTGAAGAACCTAGAATATGACATATTTTCAGTTATTTCACACTTGTTTGTTATGTATATAATTTCACATGTGTTAATTCATAGTTTTGATGCCTTTATAGTCATGAAAATAAAGAAAACTCTTTGAATGAGAAGGCGTGTCCAAACTTTTGGTCTGTACTGTACATGTTTCAGTTTGCCACTCTATATCTGGGTAGTTGAAGTCCCCCATAATAACCACCTCATTATGATTTGCGCCTCGTCTATCTAGTTTAGTAGTAGATTTTCTGTGGACTCTGGTATATTAGGTGACTTATAATAAACTCCTATTATTATTTTATTATAGTTTTTTTTCCTCCATGTATTTCTACCCACAGTGATTCCACATGTTCATGTCCCTCACTTATATCATAGTCCTCCTTACACATCACTAATTCTAGTTCCCCAGTTTTATTAGTCAGGCTTCTGGCATTAGTATACATACAAATACGAGGTTTATGTATATTTTTTACCCTACACCTTTCCTTCTGAACTGTTCTACTCCCTCCTTGCATTTTCCCCCCAGTTTTATTACCTTGCCCCAGGTCTCAATCTGCACTAGCTTCCCCTTTTATAACATAATTACCCCGCCCACCCCCTCAGTCCCTAGTTTAAACACTCCTCCAACCTTCTAGCCATCTTCTCCCCCAAAACAGCTGCCCCTTCCCCATTGAGGTGCAGCCCATTCCTACGATAGAGCCTGTAGCCAACAGAGAAGTTGGCCCAGTTCTCCAGGAACCCAAACCACTCCTTCCTACACCAGTTCTTGAGCCACTTGTAAACCTCCTGCTGCCTTTCTTGTGTGGCTCGTGGTACAGGTAGGATTTTGGAAAACACTGCGTTTGAGGTCTTTGCCCTAAGCTTGTGACCTAAATCCATAAAATCATTTTTAAGGACGCTCCACCTACCTCTAACTGAGCATGGAACAGCACAGGGATAGTAATAGAGAGAGGGGCTACCACTGATAAGAGTAAGCCTCTATGCGTGACACATCGTAAATCTATGGGAGTAATGTATGTTTCAACCATACCTGGTGAAGCACAAAACCAGGGCCTGATATAAAAGGATAACAATCTGCCTATTCCAGCCTCGGTCTGTTCTACCCCTATAAGTATTTGTAACATTTAAAAAACCATCAGCTCTGGTCGTACTGGCCGCATTTTCATCAGTAATGTGCAAGTTCTCCCAAAAAGTGATCCAGGCTAGGATTGCCTAATTACATAGAAGCCATTACTCGTCTTCCTAGAGAAATATCTTCTTAATCTATACACCCTGACCAAAATGTACCTGTAGATAAATCCAACAAGTGGGGTCCCCACCACCCCTGTATTTGTAGAAGTCATATGGTTTACTCATCTCACATGAATTTACCAGTGGGTGAATCCTTGGTTATTTTTTATCGTATGTCCCACCAGCTCTGGATTGAAGATGATATGATATAAAATATATTTATTGGATATGTTACATTTTGTGACCATTTTGAGTTAAGAGTTTGTGTGTTAACCCTGCTACATCTGTAATTTTAGAAGTAATGACGATAGCTCGGATTGGGGGGCGGGTAGTGATCCTTTACTGTTCTCATGGATGCTTTTGGACGCTGCCCCTTAATATATTCTGTTGGTGATTGCTTGTTCTGTGCACATAGTGGTTTCTATCTTGCTAGGCAGGGCCGTTATGCTGCACAAGCTTCACTTGCCACATCTGCTGCCTCAGTTATAAAGAAAATTTAGTAAAATAAAAAAAAATAGTAAATGTCCCATCAGCGAAAATATATTTTAAAACTATCAAAATATATCATAAAATACAAGTGAGAATAAAATAAGTAACATAGTACATAAGGCCGAAAAAAGACATTAGTCCATCCAGTTCGGCCTATCATCCTGCAAGTTGATCCAGAGGAAGGCAAAAAAAAAACTGTGAGGTAGAAGCCAATTTTCCTCCCGACTCCAATCAGGCAATCAGAATAACTCCCTGGATCAACGACCCCTCTCTAGTAGCTATAGCCTGTAATATTATTACGCTCCAGAAACACATCCTGGTCCCTCTTGAATTCCTTTATTGTACTCACCATCACCACCTCCTCAGGCAGAGAGTTCCATAGTCTCACTGCTCTTACCGTAAAGAATCCTCTTCTATGTTTGTATACAAACCTTCTTTCCTCCAGACGCAGAGGATGTCCCCTCGTCACAGTCACTGTCCTGGGAATGAATAGATGATGGGATAGATCTCTGTACTGACCCCTGATATATTTATACATATTAATTAGATCTCCTCTCAGTCGTCTTTTTTCTAAAGTGACTAACCCTAATTTTGATAATCTTTCAGGGTACTGTAGTTGCCCCATTCCAGTTATTACTTTAGTTGCCCTCCTCTGGACCCTCTCCAGCTCTGCTATGTCTGCCTTGTTTACAGGAGCCCAGAACTGTACACAGTACTCCATGTGTGGTCTGACTAGCGATTTGTAAAGTGGTAGGACTATGTTCTCATCACGGGCATCTATGCCCCTTTTGATGCAACCCATTATCTTATTGGCCTTGGCAGCAGCTGCCTGACACAATTTTTTGCAGCTTAGTTTGCTGTTTATTAAAATTCCTAGATCTTTTTCCATGTCAGTGTTACTGAGTGTTTTACCATTTAATAAGTACGGGTGACTTGCATTATTCCTTCCCATGTGCATAACTTTACATTTGTCAGTGTTAAACCTCATCTGCCACTTATCTGCCCAAGCCTCCAGTCTATCCAGATCGCTCTGTAGTAGTATACTGTCCTCTTCAGTGTAAATTACTTTACACAGTTTAGTGTCATCTGCGAAAATTGATACTTTACTATGCAAGCCTTCTACAAGATCATTAATAAATATATTGAAGAGAATAGGGCCCAATACTGACCCCTGAGGTACCCCACTAGTGACAGTGACCCAATCTGAGTGTGTACCGTTAATAACCACCCTCTGTTTTCTATCCCTCAGCCAGTTACTTACCCACTTACAGACGTTTTCTCCCAGTCCGAGCATTCTCATTTTATATACTAACCTTTTATGTGGTACAGTGTCAAATGCTTTGGAGAAGTCCAGATATACGACATCCATTGATTCGCCGCTGTCAAGTCTAGAACTTACCTCCTCATAGAAACTGATTTGTCTGACATGACCGATCCCTCATGAAGCCATGCTGATATGGCGTTATTTGCCTATTTCCGTTAAGATGCTCTAATATAGCATCTCTCAGAAAACCTTCAAACAGTTTACCAACAACAGATGTTAAACTTACCGGCCTATAGTTTCCAGGCTCTGTTTTTGGACCCTTTTTGAATATTGGCACCACATTTGCCATGCGCCAATCCTGTGGGACATTCCCTGTCAATATAGAATCTGCAAATATCAGAAATAAGGGTCTGGCTATGACATTACTTAATTCCCTTAGGATACGGGGGTGTATGCCATTGTCTATTTTAATCTTTTAAAAATTGTCTACACCTGCCAAAACTGTCAGCATAGTCTGCCTTTTCATGAAACAAAAAAAAAAAAACTATTAATATGACCAAAACGGGCATGCAATTTTAACTATTGTCAGTTTGCATATTTAAAGAATAAGCAGCTGGAGTTTGAAATGGTGCTTGGACCATTAAACCGCCCCATGCTCTAAATGACTATAATGTGTATGTCATTAAAGGGGTTTTCCAGTAATGTGCTCTCGATGGCTTGTTGTCAGGATAGGCCATAAGTATCATATTGGTGGGGAGTTTGACACCTGGCACCCCCACAAATCAGCTGGTCTACAGTAGCTCTGGCACCAGAACTCCACACATTCTGTGCCTTAGACAGAGGTGGTGACCAATCTCTTCAGTTGAAGCAACTCCGACATAACCGGATTCATCCACTACACCATATTGGAAAAGTTTTTGAAATTCATTTTAAGGGTTAACAAAGTGATTTTTGTAAAGACGGTTGACTTGGGTAATAAAGCACAACTGCAGAGAACATCTGGGTCAACAGTTTATAGAACATCCTGCCTCATAATCCTGTCATATTCTATAGAAACCTCCTGATATATGTTCTGTGCAAAGTATCGACTAACCTGCCTAGTTATAGCGATTATTATTATATAGCTTATTTCTTTATTGCTTACATAAGGAACCTTATATAAAGCCTGGACTCCTAGTATAATCAGACAGCTGCTTAGCAGAGCTTGTCACCATTGTATCGTGTGTTATCTGGTTGTCTCACTGTCGGCAGGAAATAACGATAGCCTACCTTTTGATTCAGATGACTTTATTCTTCAATTGATAGATATTTAAAATAAAACTAAGTGAATGGAAATATATTTCTGGTAAAGCTTTTGAATATATATATATATATATATATATGTGTGGAGTTAGGATGTAATGCTTACCCATTTGCTCAGGTGAAGGGAATTGGCAGAGGAACCAGGCTCCAAAGGTGGCCGTGCTTCAAAGCAGACCCTGTGGTTACATGTCACACTCGGCTCAGACAACCTTACAGCTCAGCTCCACTGATGGGGGCTGAGTTGGTCAACAACTATAAAGAAACTCCCCAGACATCATGGAACCAGGAGTTCATAAAAAAGTATGAACTGCACATACATCTCATAAATACACCGTTCACCATTCATCTCTTTGAGACCCAGGGACCGAGACAGACTTTTGCCTGTGGGACATAGGGAAGGGGAGATATGGAGAACTCCTTCCAGTGAGGAGCTAGGATCTCTGGCTGCCAAGCCAAAAAGGAGGGCGAGTGTGATCCTCCCAGGGGAGGGGGTGGGTGACCTCCTAAGGTTTAAGTGCCCGTGCAGGACAGAGATGATTGTCTTTCTCTGAAGGCAGGTCGCAGGGTGTCATGTTTGGAGAGACCTAGAAACTCTCTGTCCTCAATGCCTCCCATGTGACTACAGCTAAGGATTATATCATCCAAGAATTCTACAAGATTACAACTTTAATGGACCACATATGGATCTGGTAACTGACTTTTATCTGTTAACTCTCACTGTATTATCACCTGTATTTGCACAGCTGACCATTGTATATAATCTGTGTATATAGTGTTATGTCTAGTGCGCCCTTAAAGGGGTTGTCTTACAAGGCACTTACTAATGTATTATTATTATCCGTATTGCTTCCTTTGCTGGCTAAACTCATTTTTCCATCACATTATACATTTCTCATTTCCATGGTTACGACCATTATTCAATCCAGGATTGGTGGCCATGTTTGCACACTATAGGAAAAAGTGCCGGCCTATGTGCGTTCCTATGGTCCCGGCCAGCAGAGAAGCCAGTGTTTTTTTCTTTAGTGTACAAGCATGGCAACCAATGCTGGATTGCAGGGTGGTCGTAACCATGGAAACAAGACATATATAATGTGATGGAAGAATGAGTCTAGCTACCAAAGGAAGCAATATGGACAATAACAATATATTAGTAAATGCTTTGTATTAACTGTCTCTACATGATAAATGCCATTTGCTGAAGGGAGACAACCCCTTTAAGGCAATTAAATATACAATTTATTTTTGCGCTGTTCTGTTGTCTCAATCCACGAATCCACACGTCCTTGTCACGGTATTACGTTACATGCTACCTGGGTTGGTTTCTGAACCAATATAACCATGTTAATGGACCAGGTTTATATCCAACGAGGAACTGGTGGCAGTATACTGGGCTAGCGGGGCTCTGTCTCACTGGGCCAGTGAAAGGGCTCTCTAACCTGTCAGGGTTGTGAGCAAGTGTTGTGCCATGCCGGAGGTAGCGTGGGCCACCCTCTCTCACTCCCTGTGCCCGTTTGGCAGGGGCTGTGCCAAGCTAACCTTACGTACTCCCTAGGAGTACGTAATAAGTCTTCGAAACCATGCCGCGTGATCATGACGTACAGTCATGCGGTACATTTTATATATACAGGTCCTTCTAAAAAAATAGCATATTGTGATAAAGTTCATTATTTTCTGTAATGTACTGATAAACATTAGACTTTCATATATTTTAGATTCATTACACACCAACTGAAGTAGTTCAAGCCTTTTATTGTTTTAATATTAATGATTTTGGCATACAGCTCATGAAAACCCCAAATTCCTATATATAAAAATTAGCATATCATGAAAGGGTTCTCTAAACGAGCTATTAACCTAATCATCTGAATCAACTAATTAACTCTAAACACCTGCAAAAGATTCCTGAGGCTTTTAAAAACTCCCAGCCTGGTTCATTACTCAAAACCGCAATCATGGGTAAGACTGCCGACCTGACTGCTGTCCAGAAGGCCATCATTGACACCCTCAAGCAAGAGGGTAAGACACAGAAAGAAATTTATGAACGGATAGGCTGTTCCCAGAGTGCTGTATCAAGGCACCTCAGTGGGAAGTCTGTGGGAAGAAAACGCTGCACAACGAGAAGAGGTGACCGGACCCTGAGGAAGATTGTGGAGAAGGACCGATTCCAGACATTGGGGGACCTGCGGAAGCAGTGGACTGAGTCTGGAGTAGAAACATCCAGAGCCACCGTGTACAGGCGTGTGCAGGAAATGGGCTACAGGTGCCGCATTCCCCAGGTCAAGCCACTTTTGAACCAGAAACAGCTGCAGAAGCGCCTGACCTGGGCTACAGAGAAGCAGCACTGGACTGTTGCTCAGTGGTCCAAAGTACTTTTTTCGGAAATGAAAGCAAATTTTGTATGTCATTCGGAAATCAAGGTGCCAGAGTCTGGAGGAAGACTGGGGAGAGGGAAATGCCTGAAGTCCAGTGTCAAGTACCCACAGTCAGTGATGGTCTGGGGTGCCATGTCAGCTGCTGGTGTTGGTCCACTGTGTTTTATCAAGGGCAGGGTCAATGCAGCTAGCTATCAGGAGATTTTGGAGCACTTCATGCTTCCATCTGCTGAAAAGCTTTATGGAGATGAAGATTTCATTTTTCAGCACGACCTGGCACCTGCTCACAGTGCCAAAACCACTGGTAAATGGTTTACTGACCATGGTATTACTGTGCTCAATTGGCCTGCCAACTCTCCTGACCTGAACCCCATAGAGAATCTGTGGGATATTGGGAAGAGAAAGTTGAGAGACGCAAGACCCAACACTCTGGATGAGCTTAAGGCCACTATCGAAGCATCCTGGGCCTCCATAACACCTCAGCAGTGCCACAGGCTGATTGCCTCCATGCCACGCCGCATTGAAGCAGTCATTTCTGCAAAAGGATTCCCGACCAAGTATTGAGTGCAGAACTGAACATAATTATTTTAAGGTTGACTTTTTTTGTATTAAAAACACTTTTCTTTTATTGGTCGGATGAAATATGATAATTTTTTGAGATAGGAATTTGGGGTTTTCATGAGCTGTATGCCAAAATCATCAATATTAAAACAATAAAAGGCTTGAACTACTTCAGTTGTGTGTAATGAATCTAAAATATATGAAAGTCTAATGTTTATCAGTACATTACAGAAAATAATGAACTTTATCACAATATGCTAATTTTTTTTAGAAGGACCTGTATATATAATTTTTAATAAAGTTAAGCAATTTGTTTCAGTATACAGTACAATATTTGACTATAACCATGTCAGAATTACTTGGATGAGCAAATCTATTAGTGATTAGAATGTAAGAAATCAGATGTTGTTAGACGTCACAATACTCACGCAGGGGAGAAGCCATTTTTATGTTCTGAATTTGGGAAATGTTTTATCCAGAATTCAGATCCTAATAGACATCAAATAAAGAAAACCTTTCAGAATTTGTGAAATTGTTTACTCTAAAGTCAACCCTTGCTGACCACCACAGAAGAGAAGCCATATTCACATTCAGAAATCAGAATGTGGGAAAATGTTCAGATGGAAATAATATCTTATTGACCATTTTCATTTTTTCTACTCTTTGAAAAATAGTATAATAAAAAATACAACAGTAGATGCAAAGTAAAGCTGCCAGTCATAGAAGAGGAAGGGAATGCAATTTACAGCACTGAATGATGAGTAAGTTCATTCTCCAAAAAGCAAATCCAGACAACCCTTATGTATCAATCACTTGAATAGAATATTGCATAATAAATCATATAAGTGCATCTTAAAGGGGTTCTCAGGGCTTTTAAGATCTATCCTCAGGATAGGTCTGACACCCGGCACCCCTGTCGATCAGCTGTTTGAAGAGGGGGCGTGCTCCTCCTCCTCTTCAAACAGCTGATGGGCGGGGGTACCGGGTGTCAGACCCCCGCCGATCTGATATTGATGACCTAATATAAGGCAATACTTCCAGACCATACTAATGGCATTTTAGTAGTTAAGCATCTGCAGATTCTTATCTCAAGGTTAGCATTCTTCAGAAAAACAGTTTACCACAGTTCAGACCATTTCCATCACAATCCCCTCCTTTTGTGATTTTAGCAGATGGGCAGGACCCCCAGGGCCCAGTACTTCACTTGACTTTGTATCAAATGCAGGACTTAACCTAATATCTTCACCCGATTCCCCTTGACCTGGAGTCCTGAACATCTGCACCAACCACAACAACCTGTGATGCATCGAGGTGAAGTTGCCTCCAAGTGCAGACTTAATCCTAGCAAATGAAAAAACATAGAAGTTAAGGCATTTCATCTAATTAAACAATACTACAAGTAATAACTAATTATAGGTAAGGCTAGTTTCACACTTGCGGCAGGACGGATCCAACAGGCTGTTCACCATGTCGGATCCGTCCTGCGGCTATTTCGCCGTGCCCGCGGACCGCCGCTCCATCCCAATTGACTATAATGGGGACGGGGGCGGAGGCAGAGCTCCGGCGCAGCACGGCGGTGCACTGAGAAAGCCGCCGGACTAAAAAGCCTGACATGCAGTAATTTTAGTCCGGCGGCCTTTCTCCGTGCAGAAACCCATTAGCTCCGCCCCGTCCCCATTATAGTCAATTGGGACAGAGCGGCGGCATGGCGAAATAGCCACAGGACGGATCCGACATGGTGAACAGCCTGTCGGATCCGTCCTGCCGCAAGTGTGACTACCCAAAATGTGTATCCTTCACTGAGTTGAGTACTCTATGTGATGCGACTTAGATCTATGTGTATTGTTTCATGCTTGTAGCCGTATTGGGAAAAATACCAGTAACTAAGATGGCCGCTGGGCAGGAAGTGACGTTACCTCAGTTAAGATGGCTGCCAGGGAGAAAATGGGATTTTGCTGCGCATGTTGGTTGCCGGTGGCAACTTGTTTTTATGCATGTGTGTGCGCTTTCCCTTTTAGGATGTTTCCTTTCCTTGCTTTGGTGTGTAGGGAGGTGTAAGGAGTGCTTGGTAGGTGTGATGGGTGTGTCCTCAGGCCTCCTATATGTTGGTGTGGTGGAGCCTGAGTGTCAGTTTGGTTTATTTGTCAGCTTGGTGTGGAGCTCTGCTCCTGGGCTGAATGATACTGTCTTTGTGAGCTATCCTTATTTGTTATTTTGTATTTCTTGCTTTGTCTGTTGTCCCCTCCGGTGTGTTTCTATCATCCCCCCCCCCACCTCGTATATGTAGTTATGGTGCGGGTTTTGCTTGGAGGTTTGAATGTTGTATAAGGGCCCCGGAAGGGGCGGGCTTTCCCGGAGGGGCTTAAGTAAAGACACGTGGGCTTTTCCAGCTTGGAACCACCTTCCATCATGGCTACGGCAGGTAAGTGAGGATTGCATAGTTATGTTACTGTGTAACTTGCCTGCCGTACTGTTTAGCCCATGGCCTTCTATCCTGCTTGCCACTGGGCCGTTTGAGACACCATTCATACGTGGTGTTGGATGAATGGGTGGTCTCTGCCCTGTCATTAGGCCTAGGGCTTTGTAGAGATAGTAGGGTCAGAAGTTGGTGAGCATGAGCCCCCTTACCTTCTGAGGCGGCTCATGCGGTAGGAGTCTAAGGTGAGTTCAGGATTGTGTTAGGTGGTGACCTGCTCCCTGTTCCTTCCTATCTGACATTGCAGCAACCGTCATTACACGGTGGGGGGTTTTCCCCACTCCCCTATCGTGAGAGATGGCTGCCGGAGAGTCAGTAGGATTAATTAAGATGGCTGCCGGAGCGGAAGCTGGTACGTAGGGTGTGCCATCCTGTGTGATAACCGGGTACAAGGAGGTGGGCCTGGGACGTGGTTTTACCGCTCCACAGCTGTAACAGACATTCCTCCCTGTGGGATTCTGGCAATGACATACTCCACAAATCCACCCCTCCAGAGACTGAGGGGGCTGATAATATGGTGGGGGTCGTGCCTGCTGAAGCATGGCAGAGTCCTCCGGTGCCATTTTAGGGGCTGTGTTGGCGGCATATAAAAGTAATAATTTGTCTATTCATCATACGTTAATATCCAACCTAATTTCTTTTATTTCTCTGGCTGTTCTATACCATGCTTCTGCATCCTTTAGTATGTTGTTATCTTGAAGCATTCCTTTCTTAGTTGTCAGCACTTTCTCCTCATAAATTCCTGTGATCTTAATGAATTTCTCTCCTTCTCTCTGAGACAATCAGGTGGTCGGCGTACCTGCCAGATGCTAAGTTTCCCGTCCCCATTTTCTTCTCTTCTTTTTAAGTCTTCATTATACTGAATACTGTACACGGCTCCCAGCCGGAAGGCTTCTAATGCCGCCCGCACTGTCAATCTCTCTAAGTTATCTTTGCATGTACATTCAATATGAACACTTTCCTAACTCCCTGAAGCTACAGGAAAGCTACCGATAACCTGTTCTCTCCTTCTGGAAAGGGACTTCAGTTATACTCAATGACATGCCAGCCCGAGTTTTACACCCCTGGCATATACGTCATATGAGCCCTACCTATCGGTGTGACAGATACGCGACACCAATAGGAACACGCCTACCAACGTGACAATAGTGTACTGCTGGTAGGACGAGCAAATATTTTTAATCATCAACTGTCTAAAGTTGAAACACGTGTAACTATTGTAGGAAGGAACAAGGGGCCATCATTGATGGTCGGTACGTGTCACCGAGGTTTCTGGCCTCGTGAGGTAAGAGTCTTTTTTTTTGCTGAAGTGTCATTATGTGCTTTGCAGTCTGACACTTCAGCTGTTTAGTATGGCTGTAAAGCTGATCCGGGACGGCTCTTATTGGGAGTAGCCAAAGTGCTGGGTGGGTGGCTATTCCCCATGTTCCAGGCTGGGTCTTGGGAGGCTTATAAAAAGCAGTCAGCTTTATCAGGTGGTGTAGATTATCCTCCATCTGACATAAAAGCTGTAAAGTACTCTGTGCTGAGGACTACAAACAGGCGTGCAGGCCGTCTGGAAGCCTGCCAGTGAACTTGTCTGTGGCTGAGCATATGGCTGGGTGTGAACTGACACCAAGGATTCCAGGTGACCATTGTTATGTTTTGCTGTGTGTAAACAAGCACCAAGACTGTGATGTTTTTTTCTGAGTGTTAATTTATACACTGAAGTTAATTTACAACCTAATTCCTTGACTCTATACTGCATCCAGAGCAAATCCCCACACTATATACAGTACAGACCAAGAGTTTTCTTTATTTTCATGACTATGAAAATTGTAGATTCACACTGAATGCATCAAAACTATGAATTAACACATGTGGAATTATATACATAACAAAAAAGTGTGAAACAACTGAAAATATGTCATATTCTAGGTTCTTCAAAGTAGCCACCTTTTGCTTTGATTACTGCTTTGCACACTCTTGGCATTCTCTTGATGAGCTTCAAGAGGTAGTCACCTGAAATGGTTTTTACTTCACAGGTGTTCCCTGTCAGGTTTAATAAGTGGGATTTCTTGCCTTATAAATGGGGTTGGGACCATCAGTTGCATTGTGGAGAAGTCAGGTGGATACACAGCTGATAGTCCTACTGAATAGACTGTTAGAATTTGTATTATGGCAAGAAAAAAGCAGCTAAGTAAAGAAAAAAGAGTGGCAATCGTTACTTTAAGTAATGAAAGTCAGTCCGAAAAATTGGGAAAACTTTGAAAGCGCTACAAAGAAACTGGCTCACATGCGGACCGCCCCAGGAAAGGTAGACCAAGAGTCACCTCTGCTGCGGAGGAGAAGTTCATCCGAGTCACCAGCCTCAGAAATCGCAGGTTAACAGAAGCTCAGATTAGAGACAAGGCCAATGCCACACAGAGTTCTAGCAGCAGACACATCTCTAGAACAACTGTTAAGAGGAGACTGTGTGAATCGGCCTTCATGGTAGAATATCTGCTAGGAAACCACTACTAAGAACAGGCAACAAGCAGAAGACACTTGTTTGGGCTAAAGAACACAAGGAATGGACATTAGACCAGTGGAAATCTGTGCTTAGGTCTGATGAGTCCAAATTTGAGATCTTTGGTTCCAACCACCGTGTCTTTGTGCGACGCAGAAAAGGTGAACGGATGGACTCTACAGGCCTGGTTCCCACCATGAAGCAGGGAGGAGGAGGTGTGATGCTGTGGGGATGCTTTGCTGGTGACACTGTTGGGGATTTATTCAAAATTGAAGGCATACTGAACCAGCATGGCTACCACAGCATCTTGCAACGGCATGCTATTCCATCCGGTTTGCGTTTAGTTGGACCATCATTTATTTTTCAACAGGACAATGACCCCAAACACACCTCCAGGCTGTGTAAGGGCTATTTGACCATGAAGGAGAGTGATGGGGTGCTGCACCAGATGACCTGGCCTCCACAGTCACCGGACCTGAACACAATCAAGATGGTTTGTGGTGAGCTGGACCGCAGAGTGAAGGCAAAAGGGCCAACAATTGCTAAGCATCTCTGGGAACTCCTTCAAGACTGTTGGAAGACCATTTCAGGTGACTACCTCTTGAAGCTCATCAAGAGAATGCCAAGAGTGTGCAAAGCAGTAATCAAAGCAAAAGGTGGCTACTTTGAAGAACCTAGAATATGACATATTTTCAGTTGTTTCACACTTTTTTGTTATGTATATAATTCCACATGTGTTAATTCATACTTTTGATGCCTTCAGTGTGAATCTACAATTTTCATAGTCATGAAAATAAAGAAAACTCTTTGAATGAGAAGGTGTGTCCAAACTTTTGGTTTGTACTGTACATATGTATATTTCCTCTGAAGTCCCTGCCAAACCACAGACAGTTGATAATACACTTTAACTACGCTCTTAGGACAAGGGCTTATGTGGTCTGGTGTCCAGCCGTCCCACGCACTACACAAAGCGGAGGCACAGAAGGGATATCAGGTAAGATAACTAGTTTTCTTACCTTTCTCTGAGCTGAGCAGTCCCCTCCCTCGTCTGCGTCCGACCCACGAGTGGATATTTCATGCGGCTATTCAGTCTGAACAATTTCACCCTTGTCCCACGTTGGGCGCTAACTGTTTTGAATGCACACAAGCTGTGCTTTCTTTTCAACTGTCTGCTCCAAACTGCAAGTTGTTAGTACATGCACGACAGAGAAATACCACACTGACACCTCTCAAAGATCAAAGCAAAATTCTCATTTATTAGAGAAAGTTAGGCAGTATATATGCACATGAGAGGGGGCATCCTCCCTGAGGACGTGGCAGTGTTCTATTCGTCTTTATACAGAAATAAATTTTCACTTCTGCACAATTAGCATAGCTAAGGAATGTAAACTATAGATAAGTGGGGAGTGATCCTGGATGCCAGCGCCATCTTGTAATGGCTTCAGATCATTCAATCTTATATCCACAACAGGAGCAGTGGTTACATGAGGGATCCTGACATCCAAGACAGACTACTAAGGCTACTGTCACACTCGCGTTTTGGCTTTCCGTTTGTGAGATCCGTTCAGGGCTCTCACAAGCGGTCCAAAATGGATCAGTTTTGCCCTAATGCATTCTGAATGGAAAATAATCCATTCAGAATGCATCAGTTTGCCTACATTCAGTCACCATAACGCTTTAGAGGCGGACACCAAAACGTTGCTTGCAGCTTTTTGGTGTCCGTCTGACGAAACTGAGCCAAACGGATCCGTCCTGGCACACAATGTAAGTCAATGGGGACAGATCAGTTTTCTCTGACACAATCTGGCACAATAGAAAACCGGTCCGTCCCCTATTGACTTTCAATGGAGTTCCTGACGGATCCTTCTTGGCTATGTTAAAGATAATACAAACGGATCTGTTCAGAACGGATGCAGGCGGTTGTATTATCTGAACTGAAGCGTTTTTGCAGATCTACGATGGATCCACTCAAAACGCAAGTGTGAAAGTGGCCTAACAGAGAGGATTGTTAGATTGCTAGAGAACCTGTTCTGTTACACGCTGATACAGGTAGCGGGCCCATGACAGAGTGGAGAGGGTGTTAGCTGTAAGTTTGTGTTGACGTTTATTTTTTCCTTCTTCTGATTGATCTGTCACAAGAACAACCCCAAAATAATGCATCGTGTCTTTTGAGCATCCGCCTTAACACGGTCAATATTTGGTCAGTAATTGGTAAGGCAAAATCAGGAGTGGGTCCAAAACAGAGATAACACATGACGGGATTATTTGCATGTCTTCTGTGTTTTGGACCCCTCCTGCTTTTGGCTTCCAACTCCTGATTCAAAATACTGACCGTGTGATAGAGGCCTTATGGATGCATCAAAGACAGGATCCGTTGTGGTCTTCATTTATCGGTTCTGCTGACAGATAAGAAGGGTCAAATACATGGTGATGACAACAAGGCCAAACATGGACACTAGTGGTGCGAGGGTGGCAAAAGCAAGACGAGGTAACATAGTGGCCCTGTCCTGGTGATGCAGCACACTGCAATCAGAACATTACTGCCAGAATGATCTAGTCTGATGCATCAGGGATCGGTGTGTGGACATCATGGCTGATCCAAGCCTGATTCATCTTTGCAAAGGTTAATCTCTCTACATTTTGTGTTGAAAGGTGAGTTCTCTTTGGGGTAACTCTGCCCCCCGCCACACTGAACACCCTCTCTGATGCCACACTGCTGGCTAGGCAGGAAAACTTGTCCAGAGCAAACACGGCCAGTTGCGGCCACGATTCAAGTTTGGCTGCCCAGTAGTCCAGGGGATCTGGGATTACAGGGTACAGTCCAAGTATGCCACCAGCTGCTGGTTCCATGTCCTGCTGCTGCCGGGTGGTTTCTTCAGTAGGCAGGTGAAGAAAAGTACTCATTAGAGGCTCAAGACTTAAAGGAGTAGACCACTTTTTGGCTACTGTTAATCAATGTGTTTGCAAAATGAGTAAATGGCAATTTAATAAGGTATTCTCTATTTTTTTAGCCAAGTCCTTTGTGCTGTCCACACAGCAGTCCTGTCTATAAAATGGCTGCTGATGGAGGGTCATGTGAGCAGGCAAATTACAGTGCAGATTGCAGATATGGTGTATTTGAGTGGAGAAGGCTGAGTGATGTGTCTGGAGTTATTTTTGCTTGGTCACATGACCCTCCATCAGCGACCATCTTATGGACAGATCTCCTGTGTGGACAGCACAGAAGATTTGCCCAACAAGGGGACACGACCTATGAAATATAGCAAACGTCACATAAAATCAACAAAGGCTATATTAGTAAGTGTCATATAATCATCTTACATGCATATTGGTCAGCAATAACCAGAAAGTGGCCAACCCCTTTATGTTGCTGCTGATGGAGCTGGTGCTCCTCCTGCCCCCCAGCAGTCATGCAGTGGAGCGTGTGCTCAGAGGTTCCCCCGGGTCACACCTTTGTGAGGAAGGGCAATGGGGCACATAGGCAGAGACCAACCGACTACATAGAATGTCTCGATAGTAGTTACGTTTATCATTCCTCAGCAGGTGTAAAAAGGCCCCCATTTTGGCCTGGTAGTGAGGGACTAACATGGTGGAGAGCCAGTAGTTCACCTCTTCCGAATGGTGATAATGAGGTTGTCACTATGCAAGCAACTCCGCATGTATCTGGCCATTTGCACAAGGTAATCGAAAGGAACCCCTGCCTCCATCTCCACTGCATACTGCCACAGTCTGTCCGTGTCATCTGCCTGGTCTTTCACATTATTCTCCAGCTCCTCATATTCCTCTCCTGTCACTTGGGGAGATAAACCACCTATTTCTGTATACAATTCCTGTGCATTAATGTCTTCTTTCTCATCCTCCTTCTCCACCAGTTCAGCCCGCACAGGGCTCAGGTGACCGTAAAATGTAAGCACCATGTCTCCTGTCCCCTCACCAGCCAGACTAATGAGCATCTGCTTCAGGATGTCAAGGAGTGGAATGGCATAATTCATCCCATAGTTCTGGCAACTGTTAAATAAAGTGGTCTCCTCAAAGGGCCTAAGCAAACGGCAAGTGTCACGCATGAGCTGCCACTGGGTAACGTCGAAGTTACATAGGGGAGTACCCCTGTCCGCTTGCATCATCAAGAAATCATTGACACCCTTTCTCTGCTCATATAGTCAGTCCAACATGTGGAGGATGGAGTTCCAACATGTGGAAACGTTGCATGAGGCGATGTTGGGAAACACTATTCTGCCTTTGCATCTCAAGGAGGGCGTGTTTTGTACTGTAAAAGTGGCTGAAGTGCATGCAGTTTCTTGGCTGCTTTCAAGACGTCTTGCAGTTAGGTGGAAGATTTCAGGAACTGTGTTGCAACTATATTAAAGATGTGCGCCATGCAGGGCGCATGGGTCAGCCCTCCTTGATGCAGGACCAATAAAATGTTCTTCTCATTATTGGTGACCATGGTTCCGATATTCAGTTGGCGAGGATTTAATTTCTTGGTTGAAGACGTGGAGCAGTTCCTCCCCGATGTGACTCAGTTCCCCAGGCTGGCCAGGTGCAGAACAGCCTGACACCACAATGTTCTGCATAGGTGGTATGCTGAAGGACAGGAAGGATAGGTGGTGCTGGAATCACAGCTTGAGAACGCGGAGGCGGCATTGCGATCACCTGGCCAAGTTGTTGGTGTATCTAGGCTGGAACCACATTTACCCAGTGGGCTGTAAAGGATGTATATTGTCCTTGACCATAGTTACAGCATCACATGTTGGCGGTGCCATGAACTGTGCCAGACACCGACAGGCTCAAGGACTGGCTCACCTTTTGCTGTATGTACGTATGCAGGGCTGGTACAGCTTTTTTTAGAGAAATAGTGATGGTATGGGGCTCTTCACCTTGGCTTGGCACAAGCCGTCAGTTCTTTAAAATGTGCAGAGTCAACCACATGGAAAGGGAGGGACTTTAGTACCAGCTACTTGGCCAGGAGCACGTTCAGCTTCTGTGCTGTTGGATGACTGCACATATTCTGTTGTCTTTTTGCAATCGCCTCTGTGATCAATTGCTGGCAAAACACATGACAAGGCGCATCAGGACCAGTAGACTGCTGAGGTGGTGGAGCCCTGACTGCTGGAAAAGGTGGGAGATGCTTCAGGCTGTACCACTACATTAGCACCATGGTTTTCCCAGGCCACTTTATGGTGACGCTCCATGTATTGACGCAGGGCCGTGGTAACACATTGGCACCATGGCCACTCTTCACCTTCTGCCCACAGATTCTACATATGGCCACGCTGATGTCCTCTGGTGACTTGTTGAAAAATTCCCACACCGGTAAGTTTGGCATTTTACCCCCACCACTGCGTGCTGACTAACTCCCGCTGTCTCTATGAAGACTTGCACCGTTAGTTGTTTCCGGAGAGGTAGGCTTCTGAGTAGCAGTCTACCCTGAGCACTGTTTAGCTCCAGATCTCACACTGCTGACACTTTGCTGACTCAAGGCCACGCTTGCAGCCTGCTGTCTCAGCCACTTGCTGCCGCTGTCTCAAGGACACGCTGACATTCTCACTCCCTGATGATGATGAGGAAGCCCCCTCTTCACCTGGCTCCCATGTGCGATTGGCTACATCATCCACTACTTTCTGCTTATCACTTATGTCACCCTCACCAGTCTCATGGCCGCATCCTTGACCGCTCGCAACATCTGCTCCCACTCAACTCTCATCGTCACTACTTGCATGCCTACAGGAGGAAACAGCGGACCTCTCCTTCAAATCTGGAGTGGGCAGTAGCTGCTAACTGTCCTCAATAATATCTTCCTTGCTAAAAAGCAGAGCATAGCGGGCGGCATACATTGCTTGCCTGGCAGAAGGAGCAGCAAAAGAAAGAGGCAGGTTCAGGACAGGTGAGGGCACAGAGCTCGTACCTGGGCCATGCCACCTAAGAAATAACCTTCTTTCCAGATTCTCCTTGATGTAGTCAGCCATCGCTTGAGATTCGGGTGAGAGGAGATACACCCTACCATGAGGAGGAGTAGATCCAGGCAACAGATGAAAGGGGAAATTGTATGGATTATGAGGAGGAAAAGTCTGCTCCTTTTTTATTGAAGACATACGCAAACCAATTATACAGAAGGTAGGCCTTCTAAATTTGCAGGTGGTTGGGAGTGATCTTTTGGCTGTACAGAGGTCAGGCACTTGTCCTGGTACAACAGTTGCCAGTGGATTATCTCTCCTGATTTCCATTCCAGGATGGATTTATGGACTCAGACCCAGGGTAGCCCCAACACGACAGGGTTCCAGAAGTACATACAGGGAAATCTCCTCAGAATGTAGAACTCCAACTTGAAGATCCAGAGGTTCAGTGTCATATAACACAGATTCGGATAGGGCTTTGCAGTCGACCGATGTTACAACCAAGGGATTCTTGAGTAGTCGAACTGGGATTCGATACTGATCCACCACAGCCTGGTGCAGAAAGTTTCCTGCTGAACCAGAGTCAATGGAGGCTGTCACAGAGAACCTAGCATTACCAAATGACAGTAAAAAAGAGGTTTTCAGAGAGTCACCTAGAGTCACCTCTACTAATGACCTAATGCACTGGAGTCCCGACTTCCTAGGACAGTTGTGGACATGATGGCTGGAACCACCACAGTATAGGCAAAGACCAGCAGATAGACTTTACCGTTTTTTATCACCTGACAGACTAATGTGATTCACCTGCATGGGTTTAGGAACAGCAGACACAGAAGACGGAGCCACCCAGGGCTTAAGTGTTCTGGCAGAAGACTCTCTAAGGGATTCATGGGATCTTTAAGACAGACGGATGTCGATTCTAGTAGCCAGAGTCACTAAGGCTTCCAAAGCAGATGGAATCTCTTTTCCCTCCATGTACATCCTAGATTTTGCTATTAAGGCCTCCCAGAAGGTAGCAATGAGAGCATTTTCATTCCAGGACAGTATAGAGGAAAAGGTACGGAATTCAATGGCATATTGTCTAACAGAGCGTGCACCTTGACAGATGGACGGGAGAGCTGAGGAAGCAGATAAGAGACAATCTGGTTCAATCACTTTGTTAAATCAGTCCAGAAATAGAGCAATATTGTTAGTGATGGGACTGGTTCTCTCCCAGATAGGATTTGCCCATGCCAAGGACTTTCCTTCAAGATGGGAAATAATAAATACCACTTTAGCACGTTCAGAAGGAAATTGGTAACATAAAAGTTCAAAAAGGATGATGCACAGTTTCAGGAATCCTCTGCATGACTTGGGATCTCCATTGTATTGAGGAGATGGAGTCAAACGTGGACCAGCATTAGGATGAGCAGTAATAGTCACAGGAATAGTGGCAGATGAGACCATAGGAGCCTGTGCAGGCTGAATAGCCGCATAAAAGGAATCCAGATGAGCAGTCACATGATGAAGATAAGATGTTACTTGCTTTTTCATGGTACGCTGTTGTTGCAGTTCACATAGGACTTTGGCCATGTCAGGTTATGAGTCAGTGGAATCCATGGCCTGAGCGTACTGTACTGTTACAACCAGTGGGTGGGACCCGATGGTCAAACCAGAGATATTGTGGATTCTCTGTGAAAACCTCGGGATGGCAGCCGCTATCCCCTAGGGTATTATTCAGCACTCTCCCAGGAGACAAGACAGAACTCAGCAAGAGAGAAACTGAACCACTACCTACAGGATTAGTAAACATGGCTGACAGCTGACTCACTGAGTCAGACAACAGGTAACACGTAAATAGCTCAAGATGCGGTTAGAACCGCAGTTAGTGTGAACTGAGTCCAATAGCAGAGACGGTGGTGAGAAGTGGTATTCTGCAGAGAGGACTGGAGTAATGGTAGCAGATGATGATGGTTGTCAGAGACAGAAGCTGAAGCGTGGTCAGAGACAAGCCAGAGATCAGAAGCCGGTACCAGGTAGGAGTGCGGTGCAGAGGATCAGACAGGTTCAGTGTCAGACAGGTCCGGTATTCGATGCAGGCAGCAGGCAAACAGAATGGTCAAACAGGCTGGGTCTAACACAGAAGATCAGAACAGAACACGTTCGCTATTATTGGTAGTTTCTCAATGCTCAGGAAATTCCTAGGAGAGGAAGCTGCTATTTATACTTGTAACCCCACCCAGGGGCTGTGCTGGGAGGCAGGAAGCACGCACCCCTGGAATCAGGAAGCTGCGGGCGCGCACCTCTATGGAACGCTAGCATGGGATGGAGCACAGAGGCAGCATGGCCGAAGGATTCGTCTGGTATTAACGCGCCTGCCCTATCTGGTGGAGACAGCAACGGGCAGCGAGGCTGGAGATGCTGGGATATGACAGGTGAGACAGAGGGAGGTATGGCAAAAGGCCCAGGCCTAACAACTGTATGAGGTCAGACCAACGGTCCACAGACATAGAAACAGGCGAACATAACGGGCCCCTGTCACACACACATCGGAGTTCTTGGAGCGCCAATACAAACATGACACCTGCACATTACATAACACACATAAAACATTATAGAAATGTCAGTGGTTCCTCTCCACACATTTACTGCCTCAATTTATACATTCCCTTTTTCCTTGCTATTAATATGACTTACTGTTAGTATGCACGCATGCTTTACTTGCCTTCATACAAGTACCCAACTTTCCTGTAACTCAACAACGCATTCACACACAGCTATTCATAGTCACAACCAGAGCTGCACCGAGAGAGAAACATCTTATAAACGTAATTGCTCGTTTCTGGCTAATATTGCCCATTTCTCTTCTCTTCTACAAACAGAAAGGTAAACAAACAGATGCAAATCCAATTATTCAGGACAAAATAGTAAAAAGTGCAAATAACAAAATCAGTACAATGCCATGTGGACTTGATATATAAGGGACATCCTATCTTATATGCAAATAATCATTATTACTTATTATTTAAGTATATATATATATACAGTATCTCACAAAAGTCGGTCCACCCCTCACATTTTTGTAAATATTCTATCTTTTCATGGGACAACCCTGAAGACCTGACACTTTGATACAATGTAATGTAGTCAGTGTACAGCTTGTATAACGGTGTAAATTTGTTGTGCTCTCAAAATAACTGAACACACCACCACTAATGTCTGAACCGCTGGCAACAAACGTGAGTACACCCCTAAGTGAGAATGGCCAAATTGTGCCCAATAGAAAAAACATTACTGGAGTTCGGGAAATGTATTTTTACAGTACAAATCGCAAATCAATAACTTCAGCTCATCGGAGCCAATACATTCTAATACTGTATGGAGCTCCTGCACTGTACAGTATTGGAAAAAAGTTTTATGCAAATCGACCCCGATCAGGGAGGTGTAGAGAGAGTAGCGGACCTAGGACTGAACCCTGATGAACTCCAACACGAGAGGGAGATAAGAAGAAGCAGAGCCAGCAAGTGATACATTAAGGCTTCATTCACACATCTGCAACGTGTTTAGCGGATCCACAGAGCAGCGGATCCGCAAAACACGGACAGCGGCAATGGCGTTCCTCATTTTGCGGACCGCACATCACCGGCACTATAGGATATGCCTATTCTTGTCCGCAATTGAGGACAAGAATAGGACATGTTCCATTTTTTTCAGGAACGGAATTGCGGACATGGGAATGAATGGGTCCGCAATTCTGTTCCTTAAAATGCAGAACAAAATTGCGGACGTGTGAATGGACCCTAAAGAAGCAATCAGAGAGAAAGGAAGAGAACCAGCTTTACCGCTGTCACTGAGGACAACCTTCCCGTCTTCTGCCCATCCCCCGTCACACTAATCACCGCTTTACCCCCCCCCGAGCCGGTCCTGCCTCCGATCACAATCTGTCCGACATTTCCGCCGTTCTCCAGCGTCGCCCGATGCGTTTTGTCTAATCTCCAAAGACTAAAATCTCATCTTTGAAATTCAGCCAATGATACAAGACTGAGACAAGGGAACGTATCTCCTGTCCACTGATTGTGGGGTCCATCCGCTGGGGGATGCACAAACAGCTCAACTACACAGACATTACACGGATACAGCTCATCTATACAAACATTACAGGCTTACAGCTCTGCTACATACAGACTGGGATTCCACGCAGCACAGCAGAGTCTCACACACAGAGCAGATAAACCTGGTCATGTGATCTCCATGACTCCTCCCACACCTGATCACATGGTCATGACATCATCACAGGTCCTGTACCTTCACCTGCAGCACAGCCTGACTCCTCCCACACCTAATCACATGGTCATCATGACATCATCACAGGTCCTGTACGTTCTGCAGTACAGCCTGACTCCTCCCACACATGGTCACATGTTCATGACATCATCACAGGTCCTGTACCTTCTGCAGCATAAACTGACTCCGCCCACACCTGATCACATGGACATGACATCACAGGTCCTGTACCTTGTCCTAAAGCATAATCTGACTCCTCCCACATCTGATCACATGGTCCTGACATTATCACAGGTCCTGTACATTCTCATGCAGCACAGCCTGACTCCTCCCACACCTGATCACATGTTAATGACATCATCACAGGTCTTGTACCTTCTCCTGCCGCATAACCTGACTCCTCCCACACCTGATCGCATGGTCATGACATCATCACAGGTCGTGTACCCTCTCCTGCAACACAGCCTGACTCCTCCCACACCTGATCACATGGTTATGACATCATCACAGGTCCTGTACCTTCTCCTGCAGCACAGCCTGGAGCCCGACTACTGCCTGGTGGTAGAAATTACAGCCCAGGAGGCTCCATAGTGAAGGGTTGTCAGAGGAGGACACGCCCGCCCCCAGGTAAGTGGAGCACTCATCACATCCACACATATAAGGCTCCACAGCCACAGAGATACACAGCTCCATCCGCCCTTAAAGGGGTTGTCCCACTTTGCTTTTTTAATCTTATCAGCAGTAGATGTCCTGATAACTTCCTGGTTCTCAGGCAGTTGAGTGAAGGCCACGCCTCCTCATGACTCACCCTGCGTGCTCGTTCATGTGTATGAGGTCATCCACATGGAGCCGTATGTGAGGTCCCGCCCCCCCCCCAGTATAATAAACATTGAGTGCGGCCCCCCCCCCCCCCAGTATAATATACATTTAGTGCGCCCCCCCCCCCAGTATAATATACATTCAGTGCGGCCGCCCCCCCCCCAGTATAATATACATTCAGTGCGGCCACCCCCCCCCCCAGTATAATATACATTCAGTGCGGCCACCCCCCCCCCAGTATAATATACATTCAGTGCGGCCACCCCCCCCCCAGTATAATATACATTCAGTGCGGCCACCCCCCCCAGTATAATATACATTCAGTGCGGCCACCCCCCCCCCAGTATAATATACATTCAGTGCGGCCACCCCCCCCCCAGTATAATATACATTCAGTGCGGCCACCCCCCCCCCCCCCCCAGTATAATATACATTCAGTGCGGCCACCCCCCCCAGTATAATATACATTCAGTGCGGCCACCCCCCCCCCAGTATAATATACATTCAGTGCGGACCCCCCCAGTATAATATACATTGGTGGCGCAGTGGGAAGTGCCAATGAGGGTTAAAAAAATAAATAAAAAATTAACTCACCTCCTCCAATTGTTCGCGCAGCTGCCGGTCTCCTGTTCTATCTTTAGGACCTGTGAAAGGACCTTTGGTGACATCACTGTGGTCATCACATGGTACATCATATGATCCATCACCATGGTAATGGACCATGTGATTAGCTCAGTGACGTCACCAAAGGTCCTTTCACAGGTCCTAAAGATAGAACAGGAGACCGGCAGCTGCGCGAACAATTGGAGGAGGTGAGTTAATTTTTTATTTATTTTTTTAACCCTCATTGGCACTTCCCACTGCGCCACCAATGTATATTATACTGGGGGGGTCCGCACTGAATGTATATTATACTGGGGGGGGGGGGTGGCCGCACTGAATGTATATTATACTGGGGGGGGTGGCCGCACTGAATGTATATTATACTGGGGGGGGGGGGGTGGCCGCACTGAATGTATATTATACTGGGGGGGGGGGGGGTGGCCGCACTGAATGTATATTATACTGGGGGGGGGGGGGCGCACTGCGCCACCAATGTTAATACAAATGCAGGAGGTGGGTGCCGGAGTGAAATAGCCGGCACCCGACCTCTATGATAGGGGGCTGCGATCAGCGGCAGTTAACCCCTAAGGTCCCGCTCCCTGTCATAGAGGTCGGGTGCCGGCTATTTGATTCCGGCACCCGCCTGCTGTATTTGCGCATGCGCGGGCGTGCGCGTACTTGTAGGAATGGAGAGGCGGCCCGAGTACTTGTTCAGCCGTTGTGCGCAGGCGCGGCACAGCGATGCGGCCGGACGAAAGAGGCCGTATCCATGGGATACAGAAAACAACAAAGGAATCGCTTTACATGATTTTTTGAATGAAAGGTAGCTTTTGGATAATAACATGGATAGGAAGATATGTTGTGTGGGGGTAAATAGATTAGATAAAACCTATTTTATGAAGTGGGACAACCCCTTTAAGGCCCAGTTCACACTGCAGTTATTTCCTTCAGTTACTGAGCCCAGACCAGCAGTGAAGCGACTCAGAGATCAGGTGTAATGGGAAGATCTGCACTTGTTCTGTGTTTTTCTCCCGCACCAGGTTTTGGCCACAATAACTGATGGAAATAACTGATCAAATAACTGAAGTGTGAACTCAGCCTAATCTACAAACTCCAGAGAACATGAAGCAGGAGGTAAAGACGCAGCTTCTGGGGCAGGACACCAGCCTAAAGATAATAACATAACATACAAATCACAAGAGGTTGGTTCTAGTATACAATGCATTTCAAGGAGCGGCCTTCCTCAGGTACAACAAAAGCCGGAGAGCAGGGGGTGTTATATAGAAGACATATCCAGGAGATCTCAGAGACATGGACTGGAGCAGGGGGCATTATATAGAAGACATATCCAGGAGATCTCAGAGACGTGGACTGGAGCAGGGGACATTATATAGAAGACATATCCAGGAGATCTCAGAGACATGGACTGGAGCAGGGGACGTTATATAGAAGACATATCCAGGAGATCTCAGAGACATGGACTGGAGGAGGGGGCGTTATATAGAAGACATATCCAGGAGATCTCAGAGACGTGGACTGGAGGAGGGGGCGTTATATAGAAGACATATCCAGGAGATCTCAGAGACGTGGACTGGAGGAGGGGGTGTTATATAGAAGACATATCCAGGAGATCTCAGAGACGTGGACTGGAGCAGGGGGCGTTATATAGAAGACATATCCAGGAGATCTCAGAGACGTGGACTGGAGGAGGGGGCGTTATATAGAAGACATATCCAGGAGATCTCAGAGACGTGGACTGGAATGGGGGCGTTATATAGAAGATATATCCAGGAGATCTCAGAGACGTGGACTGGAGGAGGGGGCGTTATATAGAAGACATATCCATGAGATCTCAGAGACGTGGACTGGAGCAGGGGGCGTTATATAGAAGACATATCCAGGAGATCTCAGAGACGTGGACTGGAGCAGGGGGCGTTATATAGAAGACATATCCAGGAGATCTCAGAGACGTGGACTGGAGGAGGGGGCGTTATATAGAAGACATATCCAGGAGATCTCAGAGACGTGGACTGGAACAGGGGGCGTTATATAGAAGATATATCCAGGAGATCTCAGAGACGTGGACTGGAGGAGGGGGCGTTATATAGAAGACATATCCAGGATATCTCAGAGACGTGGACTGGAGCAGGGGGCGTTATATAGAAGACATATCCAGGAGATCTCAGAGACGTGGACTGGAGCAGGGGGCGTTATATAGAAGACATATCCAGGAGATCTCAGAGACATGGACTGGAGCAGGGGGCGTTATATAGAAGACATATCCAGGAGATCTCAGAGACGTGGACTGGAGCAGGGGGTGTTATATAGAAGACATATCCAGGAGATCTCAGAGACGTGGACTGGAGCAGGGGGCGTTATATAGAAGACATATCCAGGAGATCTCAGAGATGTAGACTGGATCAGGGGGCGTTATATAGAAGACATATCCAGGAGATCTCAGAGACAAGGACTGGAGGAGGGGACGTTATATAGAAGAAATATCCAGGAGATCTCAGAGACGTGGACTGGAGCAGGGGGCGTTATATAGAAGAAATATCCAGGAGATCTCAGAGACGTGGACTGGAGGAGGAAGCCTAATATAGAAGACATATCCAGGAGATCTCAGAGACGTGGACTGGAGCAGGGGGCGTTATATAGAAGACATATCCAGGAGATCTCAGGAGACGTGGACTGGAGCAGGGGGCGTTATATAGAAGACATATCCAGGAGATCTCAGAGACGTGGACTGGAGCAGGGGGCGTTATATAGAAGACATATCCAGGAGATCTCAGAGACGTGGACTGGAGGAGGGGGCGTTATATAGAAGACATATCCAGGAGATCTCAGAGACGTGGACTGGAGCAGGGGGCGTTATATAGAAGACATATCCAGGAGATCTCAGAGACGTGGACTGGAGCAGGGGGCGTTATATAGAAGACATATCCAGGAGATCTCAGAGACGTGGACTGGAGGAGGAAGCCTAATATAGAAGACATATCCAGGAAATCTCATAGACGTGGACTGGAGCAGGGGGCGTTATATAGAAGACATATCCAGGAGATCTCAGGGACGTGGACTGGAGCAGGGGGCGTTATATAGAAGACATATCCAGGAGGTCTTAGAGACGTGGACTGGAGCAGGGGGCGTTATATAGAAGACATATCCAGGAGATCTCAGAGACGTGGACTGGAGCAGGGGACGTTATATAGAAGACATATCCAGGAGATCTCAGAGACGTGGACTGGAGCAGGGGGCGTTATATAGAAGACATATCCAGGAGATCTCAGAGACGTGGACTGGAGCAGGGGGCGTTATATAGAAGACATATCCAGGAGATCTCAGAGACATGGACTGGAGCAGGGGGCGTTATATAGAAGACATATCCAGGAGATCTCAGAGACGTGGACTGGAGCAGGGGGCGTTATATAGAAGACATATCCAGGAGATCTCAGAGACGTGGACTGGAGAGGGGGCGTTATATAGAAGACATATCCAGGAGATCTCAGAGACGTGGACTGGAGCAGGGGGCGTTATATAGAAGACATATCCAGGAGATCTCAGAGACTGGGACTGGAGCAGGGGGCGTTATATAGAAGACATATCCAGGAGATCTCAGAGACGTGGACTGGAGGAGGGGGCGTTATATAGAAGACATATCCAGGAGATCTCAGAGACGTGGACTGGAGGAGGGGGCGTTATATAGAAGACATATCCAGGAGATCTCAGAGACGTGGACTGGAGCAGGGGGCGTTATATAGAAGACATATCCAGGAGATCTCAGAGACGTGGACTGGAGCAGGGGGCGTTATATAGAAGACATATCCAGGAGATCTCAGAGACGTGGACTGGAGCAGGGGGCGTTATATAGAAGACATATCCAGGAGATCTCAGAGACGTGGACTGGAGCAGGGGGTGTTATATAGAAGACATATCCAGGAGATCTCAGAGACGTGGACTGGAGGCAGGGGGCGTTATATAGAAGACATATCCAGGAGATCTCAGAGACGTGGACTGGAGCAGGGGGCGTTATATAGAAGACATATCCAGGAGATCTCAGAGACAGTGGACTGGAGGCAGGGGGCGTTATATAGAAGACATATCCAGGAGATCTCAGAGACGTGGACTGGAGCAGGGGGCGTTTATATAGAAGACATATCAGGAGATCTCAGAGACGTGGACTGGAGGAGGGGGCGTTATATAGAAGACATATCCAGGAGATCTCAGAGACGTGGACTGGAGGCAGGGGGCGTTATATAGAAGACATATCCAGGAGATCTCAGAGACGTGGACTGGAGCAGGGGGCGTTATATAGAAGACATATCCAGGAGATCTCAGAGACGTGGACTGGAGCAGGGGGCGTTATATAGAAGACATATCCAGGAGGATCTCAGAGACGTGGACTGGAGCAGGGGGCGTTATATAGAAGACATATCCAGGAGATCTCAGAGACGTGGACTGGAGCAGGGGGCGTTATATAGAAGACATATCCAGGAGATCTCAGAGACGTGGACTGGAGCAGGGGGCGTTATATAGAAGACATATCCAGGAGATCTCAGAGACGTGGACTGGAGCAGGGGGGCGTTATATAGAAGACATATCCAGGAGATCTCAGAGACGTGGACTGGAGCAGGGGGCGTTATATAGAAGACATATCCAGGAGATCTCAGAGACGTGGACTGGAGGAGGGGGCGTTATATAGAAGACATATCCAGGAGATCTCAGAGACGTGGACTGGAGCAGGGGGCGTTATATAGAAGACATATCCAGGAGATCTCAGAGACGTGGACTGGAGCAGGGGCGTTCTATAGAAGACATATCCAGGAGATCTCAGAGACGTGGACTGGAGGAGGGGGCGTTATATAGAAGACATATCCAGGAGATCTCAGAGACGTGGACTGGAGGAGGGGGCGTTATATAGAAGACATATCCAGGAGATCTCAGAGACGTGGACTGGAGGAGGGGGCGTTATATAGAAGACATATCCAGGAGATCTCAGAGACGTGGACTGGAGCAGGTGGCGTTATATAGAAGAGATGTCCAGGAGATCTCAGAGACGTGGACTGGAGCTGGGGATTGGAACAACCAAAACATAAGAATTCCTACTTTTCTAACAATCACTAAAATCATGACTGGATAAAACTGAGTGGCCCTACAAGAAGAGGATCACACCCCCAAGGATATATAAATACAGGACACGAGGCTGAAGTTGGTTTCTTATTGAAAAGTTGCAGTGAGCGTCCCGAGGAGAAATCAGATGAAAGCGGCATTAAAATTCAAAAGACGGGCACAAAATGGGCAGAAAAGTGTGATTTAAAGACAGAAATGCATTCGGGCACTGATCTCACACCGGTGACATACAGAGGGTGGTGCCCGCACCATATGCAGGGGAGTTCAGCCCAAACAGGTTCTGGGCACAAGAACTGGCAGCAAAGTGGACAGACGGACACTGTCACTGATTTCAATAAGTAACTGGTGTTTTTAAAGGGTTAAATGAATTTGGTCCGGGCTGAACTAAAATGTATATGATGTTGGGCATCACCCTCTGTGTGTTGGCAGTGTGAGATCAGTGGCCGGATTCATTTAACACTGTGGATGTCACTGTTATGGGGGGCGCTGTGGATGTCACTGTTATGGGGGGGCCCTGTGGATGTCACTGTTGTGGGGGGGGGGGGGGCGCTGTGGATGACACTGTTGTGGGGGGGCGCTGTGGATGACACTGTTGTGGGGGGGGGGCGCTGTGGATGACACTGTTGTGGGGGGGGCGCTGTGGATGACACTGTTGTAGGGGGGGCGCTGTGGATGACACTGTTGTAGGGGGGGCGCTGTGGATGACACTGTTGTAGGGGGGGCGCTGTGGATGACACTGTTGTGGGGGGGCGCTGTGGATGACACTGTTGTGGGGGGGGCGCTGTGGATGACACTGTTGTGGGGGGGGCGCTGTGGATGACACTGTTGTGGGGGGGGGCGCTGTGGATGACACTTGTGGGGGGGGGGCGCTGTGGATGACACTTGTGGGGGGGGGGCCGCTGTGGATGACACTTGTGGGGGGGGGGGCCGCTGTGGATGACACTGTTGTGGGGGGGTGCGCTGTGATGACACTGTTGTGGGGGGGGGGCGCTGTGGATGACACTGTTGTGGGGGGGCGCTGTGGATGACACTGTTGTGGGGGGGGGGCGCTGTGGATGACACTGTTGTGGGGGGGGGCGCTGTGGATGACACTGTTGTGGGGGGGGGGCGCTGTGGATGACACTGTTGTGGGGGGGGGGCGCTGTGGATGACACTGTTGTGGGGGGGGCGCTGTGGATGACACTGTTGTGGGGGGGGGCGCTGTGGATGACACTGTTGTGGGGGGGGGGCGCTGTGGATGACACTGTTGTGGGGGGGGGCGCTGTGGATGACACTGTTGTGGGGGGGGGCGCTGTGGATGACACTGTTGTGGGGGGGGCGCTGTGGATGACACTGTTGTGGGGGGGGCGCTGTGGATGACACTGTTGTGGGGGGGGGCGCTGTGGATGACACTGTTGTGGGGGGCGCTGTGGATGACACTGTTGTGGGGGGCGCTGTGGATGACACTGTTGTGGGGGGGGGCGCTGTGGATGACACTGTTGTGGGGGGGCGCTGTGGATGACACTGTTGTGGGGGGGGCGCTGTGGATGACACTGTTGTGGGGGGGGGCGCTGTGGATGACACTGTTGTGGGGGGGGGGCGCTGTGGATGACACTGTTGTGTGGGGGCGCTGTGGATGACACTGTTGTGGCGGGGGCGCTGTGTGAAGCCGGTAATTCTGCTCGTAGATGATAAATATGATATATCAGCTCCAAAAAGATATAAATAAATATAGAATTACTAATAACGGAGAAGAAGTGCGCAGGTCTCCAGTGTGAGGCGCTGACGAGACAGAAATCATAGAACGGCGAAAGGAAATTCACAAGTAAAGTGACTGAAATAAACAATAGTAAAATCACCAACCGATATGACAGACGTCTGTAGGGGATGTGTCCTCCCTGACGCGTGTTTCATCTGCTGCCTTCATCTTGGGGTTGGTGCTGCTGTGTGTGAGAACCCTTTTATATCAGTGTATAATATAATACTCACCACTTATTTATGTGGCGCATGCGCGTACAGGAAGGAAGGAAACCCTGTCCCCGGCGACAAGAGGACACGCAGGAAGCAGGCAGGCGAGTGGGACAGGAAGCGGTGGTCTCATGCTCACCACACCAGCACAGGGGAGGAGGAGCCAAGCAGAGTGCAGCGCATGCGCACATGATGAGGAGTATTAATGCCCCATACTGGAGAAGGGCAGAATGACCCGGGGAAACGGGGAGATTCTGGAATTCCTTGGATTTCTTCATTCAATCCCTCCGGTGTCTGAGTCCGCATCCTGACCCTCCAGAAGTCTTCTCCACCGATCAGCTGTGCAGACCCATCTCTACACCTGTAGGTATCAAACCGCCATCTTTATCATGTGTGATGGTGAAATGACGGACAAACTGCGGTTAGATTTCCCTGCATTAACCCCTTCAGAAAACAATTTGAAAAATTCACAGTTTTCAAAATGTTAATTTCCCTGCTTTTCCGGCAGATAGTGATACCTGGTAAACCAGTTATTACTCTACACCCCCCATATGTCTGCTTTATGTTCCTCATTCTGTAAGTGTTGTTTTATTTTTTTAGAACAGGCTTAGAAGCTTAGAAACAATTCTTATAATTTTTACGCAAATTTCCCAAACCTACTGTTTAAAGGGGTTCTCTGGGCTTTTATTATTGATGATCTATCCTCAAGATAGGACATCAGTATCGGATTGGTGGGGATTCGACATCCGGCACCCCCACAGCTCAGCTGTATGAGGAGAAGGTGCGCGCCGTCTCCTGTCCTGCTCGCCGCTGTCATGTCTATGGCAAGACGGAAGAGAGACGGGAGACGGCAGGCGCGCACAGCGTGTACCTTCTCTTCATACAGCTGATCGGCTGGGGGTGCCGGGTGTCGGATCCTCCCGATCTGATATTGATGACCTCCGCTCACCTCTGATCTCGATGCCCTGCTGGTTCCTGTAGTTCTCCCATATGCCGGCACACTTACTTGCGCGTGTGTAGTAGGGATACGGGAACGCCGACTTCTGCTGTTTCAATGTCCGGAATGGTATGAAGGATACGTTTTTTCCTCTCAATAGGTTGGTGCAGCAGTTGCACTCGATGGATTAATACCGCAGTTACACCAGACGCATTTCCAAACTGTACGTTTTCTTCCTCGGTGGTTGCAATAGTATAAAAATGAGGGACCAATCGCTCCTTATCCGGAGCTGTGCTGATACCAGAACCTGGGCCGGACCGCGTCAGGCTGTTTTTGTAGTATTCTAGTCATTCACAATGCACACCCTCCGGTTTCTTCAGTCTTTCTATATACCAACAAATGAAACATAGAAATGATGTAGATTATAAAATCCAATATATAGAAAATACTAAACATCCAAGTTGATCAACAAGTCATAAAACTGGGAATAAAGAAATCTAGAATAAAACAGACACGTGTAGTGTAAAAGGGCTAATGTGGTCTTCATTCCGGGGTGTTAGTTCGCTCTGCAGGTCTGTCTGCATTTTATTCTATATTTTTTTTTATTCCCAGTTTTATGACTTGTTGATCAACTTATGTTTTGTATTTTCTATATATTGGATTTTATGACGTATCATGAAACTGCCTTGACCTCACACATGTTTCGATCCATATAAAAAGAGAGAACACAACATCTACACTTTATTATCTCCTCCGATGTCTCCTCTTATCTCCAGTTATTGTATTTTACATGAGATTTTGTAGTATTTTACATCGTCTCATCTTCTCTCCATTCAGGTTCCTACAATATAGGATCTGCTCAGTGGAGATCTTCTATATAAGATCCTTCTCCTGATTGACCCGACAAGGATGGACAAGGACAAGATGGCGGAGAGTATAATAAATCTCACCCTAGAGATCCTCTTCCGGCTTACTGGAGAGGTGAGAGATTCTGATGATGTCACATTACATCATCTTCTCTATGTTACTAACAGGTGGACATGACTGGAGAGGTGAGGGACTCTGGAGATGTATGGAGTGATAGTTATTACTGTGTCTCTCCATAACCAGGACTACACAGTAGTGAAGAAGACCTCTAGTGAGCGCTGTCAGGACCCTGTGTCTGAAGGATGGGGAAGAACCCTGAGCCCAATCATGGGGCCTCCACCTCACCCCCTGATACATGAGGAAATCAATAGAGAGAAGATCCTAGAACTCACCAACAAGATGATTGAGCTGCTGACTGGAGAGGTGACACTGCTGGGAATGCTGGGACATTATACAGGAACGCTATGAAGGGATCTGGGTGATGACTGTATCATTGTGTTGTCAGGTTCCTATAAGGTGTCAGGATGTCACCGTCTATTTCTCCATGGAGGAGTGGGAGTATTTAGAAGGACACAAAGATCAGTACAAGGATGTCATGATGGATGATCACCGGCCCCTCATATCACCAGGTAATAGACATGACTAAATACACACGTCCTCTCATTATCTGTATGTAAGGGATGAATTCAGTCACTGGATGTGTTTCCTACTGTTGGAAATTGGCCACAACAACATAAAACTTCTTGAAGCAACTTCTTCTTCAGAAGATTCTTTTGTTTAAGCCTCATTCACACGTCAGTGTTTTGTCAGTGATTTCCATCAGTGATTGTGAGCCAGAAGCAGGATTGGAGCCTCCAGAGACATGAGGTATAGGGAAAACTCTGTACCTGTTCTGTGTTTAGAGTCTCACCTGGTTTTGGCTTAAAATCTCAGATGGAAATCTGAAGAGCAGCAAGACCTCATTGAAATCCATGTAAAATGTAGGCAGATTATGGCATAATAGGTAAATGGAAGTGAATTACAGCCGTGGTAAAAGGCAGCGCTCTGTTATAAGTCCTGGACACCGTCCTTTATACCTCAGAGAACAAAGGAATAATTCATATTGTAATTCTAGTTTCCCGCAGTGTGTCGCTGTACATAGACTTCAGTGTTTTACACCCAGATTCCATCATTATCATACGTAACCATAGATCTACACAAGTTACACCGACAACAACTGCTAATTGGATAAAAGTTCCTTATCACGATCTCTTGTTGCATAAATAATTTGTTCCTGGGGCCTTCCATTAATCCTCCCAATTCAAGTACCAATCTCCATTGTTCTTTCCAAAGAGCCCCATGGTCCATAAAGCCAAGATCGGCTCTTTCATTTATCACCGGTCCAACACCAAGGATCGATCCTGATCATAAACCTGCAAATGGTTAGTTTTAATAGACAAATACATTTATCTTGGCCAAGGCTTCCACTTCTAGTACAAATATTATCTACTTTCTAAAGGTCACCATTCCATCATAACATCTTTAATCGATTACTTAAAGGCCTCTATTTTCTCAGCAAAAGTAGTTAGTGCTAAAAGTACTCAGTATTCACTTCAAAATGGTGGTTAACTCTTTAGCTAAGCTCCTTTTTACAAGAGGGGTCCTCTACTATTCTGAAATAAGCCTAAATTAGACATATTTCAGGCGCAGATGTCGGTGCAATGCGGGGGCGGCAGGTCTACAATTGTTGACGTGGAGCGGGCTGGGAAGGGAACGAGCCGGCAAGCCTGTCTCATTTACCATTTTCTACAAATGTTTCAGGTCTAGAAAAAGGTCTAAATGTAAGATAACTTGGAAAGCCTTCTTACATATAGAACTGGTGCTGGAAGCCTTGAAGTTATGGAGAGGCCTGCGCCCCTTCATAAAACTTTGGCGGAACCACCGCCAGCTTAGGGCTTTGTTAAGACCTGCGCCTAAAACACAAGTCTTTATAAATGTGCCCGAAGATGTATACCTAAGACAACATGGTTGACCATCCGATCTAATCCTGATTCTGCAACACCTACAGTTAAGGAAGAGAGAACAACACCCGAGAGATGTCCCAGTCCTCTTCTTCCACAGGATAATTCAGAAGAACATCACTATGTCCTACAGGATGGTCAGGTAGATGGAGATAAGGTCATCAAGATGGAGGATCACCGTCCTTGTACATCACCAGGTAATAGACATGACTAAATACACACGTCCTCTCATTATCTGTATGTAAGGAATGAATTCAGTCACTGGATGTGTTTCCTGCAGTAAAGGAAGAGATGAGAACACCGGAGAGATGTCCTAGTCCTCTTCTTCCACAGGATGGTTCAGAAGAATTTCACAATGTCCCACAGGATGATCAGGTAGATGGAGATAAGGTCTCATGAAATGTCCCCTATGATCTGTAGAAGGCTGTGAAGATCTTGTCTTCAGTCTTGTTTTATCCACCAGTATTATATGTTTTATCCTTGTATAATGAGAAAGATGGAGATAGCAGGATTACAGCTGACCATAGACATGACATGTTGTCTGGATCTTCTCACTATTTTCTGCCTGTATAGACTTTTAAAATGGCCTCCTCTGTCAACTGCTGCAGATCTTTTGTCGATGCACAAGAGTGGCACAACAGTTTTCTGAGAAGTCTTATGCCGGGACCATGCAATACTACAAATGGTCAACCAAAGTTGTGCTTGGATTGTCAGCTTGAACATGAACATCGGGAAATGCATCATTATCTTCAAAGGTTTTGTAGTCTAGGCTGCAGTCTCCTGGTGTCTCCTTACTGTCAGAATGGCAGTACCAAGATCATACCACGGATTCTATTCGAACACATGTAGATGCAAGTCCTCCTTCTTACTTGCATAGAGTATAATATAATATTCAGGGGTGTAGCTAAAGGCTCATGTGGCCTGGTGCAAGAGTTCAGCTTGGACCTCCCTTCCCTCAGTGCTTTGTGGCCAGGGGCAGGGAAGCACATAGCCTTTGTGCTGCCTGAGGTGAACATTTAAACTGCATCCCCTGTCCCTTGCCAAATTCTTGACCTTACCCCTTCCCTCCAGCCGGAGATGTAACTTGACCTGTATGAACTTTCTATAGTATCGGTGTCTTCTTATGTGGCACAAGGGTCTTTGGGCCCCCTCAGGCTCCTAGGCCCAGTAGTGACTGCACCCCTTACAGCAGGGGTGGGGAACCTTTTTGCTGCCGAGGGCCATTTGGGTATTTGTAACATAGTTTGAGGGGCCATACAAAATTCTCAACTTTAGAAATTTGACGGCTATATTTGGTCAGAGGAGTATGGAAAATGAAGGCGCAGCACACTAGCGTTAGGGTGCAAAATCAGGCCGATGCGAACCGGCACCAGGGTCCAATTCAATGGAGAAAAATACAAAAAGCCAGCAGCACTCCAGTACGATCAAAAAATTAATGTGGTTTATTCACCCAGTGTCAAATAGCTTGTTGCGGTCTTTCTCAAGCTATACAGACGTGTTACAACAGTGATATATGAAGGTGGGGCAATTCATTACATTAAATGATCCAATTAAGATAAAAATAATCACAATTCATAAAAAAATCCATCAATTAAATGAGTTCATATCAACCAGCAACAATGTGCAATTAGGTCTAGTACAAATAAAGTGACAGTGCCTAGTGCAAAAATAAATTTCTCGCTTATATAATTGGGGGGACACAGACCATGGGCCAGATTTATCATTAGCTCAGGTTAGAATAATGCAGTGAAAAAGTCCCAAAAAAGTCCCAAACGCTAAAACTGCGCACAAATTTGCGACTTTTTTCTGCTCTGCACTATGCTCGCCTGTTTTCTGAAAGTGGGTGTGTTTTCTTATGTAAATGAATCTCTAGACAGATTTACTATTGGGACTATTTAAAAAGTCGCAAAAAAGTCTCAATTTCACTCCAGTGAGGACCATGCTTATCTTATTCTAGTAAGAAGCAGGGCGGCACTACCTTAATTCGCGGTGCACGTGTCCGTGGAATGGTGTCCAGACAAACGTTTCAAAGGAAAGGACCGGCACTTCGCTGATGTAGATCACAATGTAGATTTATTCAGTCACATATTCAAATGGCATAGTGACGCATTTCAGCACAGATGTGCTTTCATCAGACTGCATAAAACATCTTACACTCCAGCTATTTATACATAAGTGAAACAGAAAGGAACTGACATCATAAAAGGAGCTCCGCCTCCCTCATTAAATAAAAATTCGCATATCGAATAATCGCAATGAAAAATTCGCAATTGAAAAATTCGCAATTGAAAATTCGCAATTGAAAGAAAAAACATATCCACTCCATACTGGCGAAGATTTTCAGTCACATAGTCCATTCTTGCAGTGATTAATCACGCTAAGGAAAAAAATATATATTTATCAGATTGCATAAGGCCGAATGCCTTATAGGAAGCAGGACACATTGTACTCACGATTGAGGCCCCTGGGCTCCATTGTCTGAAGACGATGGATCCAGTAAGCCTCTCTTTTCAATAACAATTTATTTCTGTCACCCCCTCGACGGGGTAATGATACACCTTCAATAATCTGATACCTCAACTGCGAGATGTTGTGTTTTTTATCATGAAAATGAAGGGGTATTGGGAGTAATAAATTCTGTTTGCGGATAGTAGATTTGTGCTTACTTAGTCTGTCCTTCATTCTCATCGAGGTTTCCCCCACATATAGTAATCCACATGGACATTTAAGAATGTAAACCACAAATCTACTATCACAAGTGAACGTGCCCCTTATTGGAATATTTTCACCTGAGTGAGGGTGGGAAAAACATGAACCCTTTATAACGCTGGAACAATTGACACAGTTTAAACAAGGAAAAGTGCCCCGTCTAGGTGTAGATAAAAAACTCTGTCCTCTTTCTATTGTATTGCTTCCCACATCTGCCCGGACTATTTTATCCCTAATATTTTGTGGCCTCTGGAACTCTCCTATCCGTGGATAGGATTGGATAATATGTGCCAATGTTGATTAACAATAGTCCTAAGGCGCTGGGACCAGGGATGGTATTTAATCACTAAGGGGATCCTTGTTTCTTTCTTAGTTCTATCCAGTGGTGTAGTCTCAGCTTTATTGCGCTGTATTTTCAATAAATCAGGGGGGTAGCCTCGCTCTCTAAATTTATTGGTCATATCGTCTAATCTTATTTGACACATATCCCTATCGCTAACGATCCGTCTAACCCTCTGGTATTGGGAATATGGAATAGATTCCTTGATGGTTGCTGGGTGACTACTTGAAAAGGACAGCAAACTGTTCCTATCCGTTGGTTTCACGAAAAAAATCCATCTGTATTTTACCTTCTTTGTCCCTAGTCACCCAGGTATCCAAAAAGGAAATTTTATCAGAACTGTGGTGTACAGTGAATTTAAGTTCATCCCAGATGGAATTTAAATACGTGGTAAATTCCATAAGGGATCGGACGTCGCCCCGTCATACGCAAAAAATATCGTCGATAAATCGACACCAAAATATGCAATGTTGATGATATAGAGGGCTAGAGTAAACAAATTGACACTCGAAAGAAGACATATATGTATTTGCGTATGGCGGCGCGACGTTCGATCCCATCGCGGTCCCACGGCACTGCTGGTAAAAGGAATCTTGAAACAAAAAATAATTTTGCTCAAGAACTATTTTCAAAAGTTCCAGAAAAAATTCCCTTTCTGCCTTTTTGTATGTGCTTGTGCCTAAGAGACCCGCGACTGCATTGATTTCTTTTCATGAATAATAGATGTATAAAGGCTGCACACGTCTAAAGTGACGAATATGCAGCCTTCATCCACCTGGAGAGAGCTAATTTCAGATAGAAAATGGCCAGTATCTCGAATATACAATGGTGCTAGTTTAGTTAGAGGGGTTAATATCCTCTCCAAAAAAATAGCTGGATTTGAAAGTATGGAGTCGGTGGACGCCACTATCGGGCGACCTGGTGGATTAATTAGTGACTTATGCACTTTTGGTAGAGTATAAAACACCGGGGTAATCGGATGTTGATTTGCGATTTTCAATGCAAATTTTTCATTGCGATTATTCGATATGCGAATTTTTATTTAATGAGGGAGGCGGAGCTCCTTTGATGATGTCAGTTCCTTTGTGTTTCACTTATGTATAAATAGCTGGAGTGTAAGATGTTTTATTGCAGTCTGATGAAAGCACATCTGTGCTGAAACGCGTCACTATGCCATTTGAATATGTGACTGAATAAATCTACATTGTGATCTACATCAGCGAAGTGCCGGTCCTTTCCTTTGAAACATGCTTCTCTTATGAGACTTTTTCATAGAACATGCGACTTTTTCGTAAAGATGTGCGACTTTTGCAAAGCTGCTTACTGACGGATAAATTTCTACCGTCAAACCACATTTATTACAGTCTTAAAGGGCCGATCATAAATCTGACTTGCCTAAAACTGACTTTAGCCATGTGTGAAAGTGGAAGTGATCGGTCAGAGTCGTGATAAATCTGGCCCCATGGGTTTAGCTGATTTCTGCCACTAGGAGGCGACACTAGGCTAAAAACTGTTAGCTCCTCCCCCGCCAGCTATACCCCCTCCGGCCAGGCGAGAGCCTTCAGTTTTTAGCTTAGTGTCGTAGTTTTTATTTTTAATTTTCATTTTATTTATTTTTCTTCTCTTTTAGGTTGGGGGTCCAGGGCTATTAAGAGCTCTGAAACCTTTGGGGGGGGGGGGGGGGGGGCTGACCGGTGACGCTTATTCCACTGCTCTGCCCCCCACAAGAAGACAAAGCGGACCAGGAGGGCTTGACCCTCCTGATCCCCCGCAGCCATGGGACCACCTATTTCCGCCCTCCAACCCAGTCCCTGTAACTTGTGCCAGGGACTGAAGAGGTGGCACTGCTGGTACATATCAGATGGGCGAAGAACACAGATGAAGGCAGGTAAGTATGCCTGTCTGTGTTTTCTGTGTATCGTGGCTGGACTCTCTATTTGCGATCTGGGACAGCTCGGGTACCTGAGGATCCTCTGCAGGGCACGCCGGCACGGGGGGTTAACTACTCTGCGGCGGCTTCCTCTCTCCACCCAGCGTCTTGTCGGCAGCGGCGATACACTGCTGCCACCGCCGTCGTCTTCCCCCCCCCCCCCCTTCTCTTGTTCTGACCGGGAGACATCTTCCATTCACAGGAACGCGGGCCCGGCGCTTGATCATGCCGGCCGGCACCCCTTCACTTCCGGATCCCGCCAGCGCAGTAGCACAGCAGCAGGGGGAAGGGACCTAGGCGCGTCTTCTTTATTATTCCGCCGGGCGGCTCGAGGGGCGGAGCCAAATTTTCCCGCCACGCTTTCCCTCCTGCCTGCTCCAGCCGGATGTAATCGCTCCTGAGAGGAACGTCGCTCGCCGCAGACTGCTGCCCCGTGCTCCTGGGGACACATTCAGCAAGGATATTGCTCCACTCTGGTAGGACCAGTGCTGCTACCCTCCTCTGTACCCTCTCTGGCCCCTGGCTCAGGTCATGTCGGACCCAGCGGATCCCACGCTCCAAGTCCTTGGCAGGGCTACCCATTATGCCTGCACCTCATGCAACGAAGTTTCCTAGGGGCCAGGCGAACCCCCTCTGTGCTTCATGCCAGACCACCCAGAGTGTGCCACCTCAGTCGCAGTCCACTGAGGTGCACCCTTCTGCTTCAAGTATGGAACCGGAATGGGCCAAATCTCTGTCCCGGGCGGTGACTGACCTATCTAAGATCTCCCAATCCACCCTTTCCTTAATGGGTCGCTTGGTGGCGACGTAGTCACCTGCGCAACCTGCTATCTCCCAGGGCGCATCATCCAGGAGCAGACATCCCAGCAAGCGTCCCAGGCAGGAACGCCTCTCTTCCTCGGATGCATCGCCTTCTGCTCCTCCCCCCCCCGGTTCGCTGTCCAGGGCGTCCTCGTTGGTTGGGGACCCTTCGTCCGGAGGAGAACTCGCCGAGTCGGACACGGTTCTGGATCCGGACCACTCGTCCTAGATGGCCGCCTTAGTGGACAATCTAGTCTTGGCAATTCTGGACACTTTTCAACTTCAAGAGGAGGGCCCCTCTTCCAGTCACCAGGGAGTTTCTTTCCTGCGTAACAAGCAGACTCCCAAGTCAGTCCCGGTACATGACGACTTTTCCGTTCTCACCGCTAAAGCGTGGGAACAGCCAGGTTCACGTTTCCTGATCCCCAAGCGGCTGGATCTTCTTTATCCGTTCCCCCCGGATTGGGTGAGTAAGTGGTCTTCCCCTCCAAAAGTGGCTTGCCTGGCTAAAAATGCCGCTATTCCGGTCGTGGACGGCTCCTCTCTGCAGGACCCGGTGGACCGTGGGGTCGAATAGCTGGCAAAGTCGTTTTTTTCTGCCACCGGTTCGGCACTCCGTCACATTTTCGCATCTGCGTCGGTGGCTAAGGCGGTTTCTGAATGGGCCCTGCGCTTCCATCAGGATTCGGACTCTGACCTTTCCCGCACAGAACTCCAGGCTCTGGCGGCCCAGATATCCCAGACGAGGCGGCTCTGGACGCGGGCTCCATGGTCGCGCAGTCCTCCGCCTTTGCCCTCTCCATTCGGCGGGGACTCTGGTTGAAGGTCTGGCAGGCCGATTCTTCCTCCAAGCATTCCCTTCTTTCCCTTCCTTTCGCTGGGTCTCGTCTTTTTGGGCCCAAACTTGACAAGAACATTTCTAAGGCCACGGGTGGCAAAAGCACCCATCTTCCGCAGCCCAAACCCAAGCGTTCTTTCCGACCACATCCTTTCGCACCTCGCCAGTCCTTTTGCTGCATGACGGGAACCCGCCCGGCGGCTCCCTCAACCGCGAGGCAGCCCCAGCCCGACTGGCGTTTCCCGGAGCACAGCCTCACCGCTCTTCCTCTGACAAGCAATCCCCTGCATGAAGGTGAACCCCAACCTTCCTGGGTGGGGGGGTCGGCTCCTTTATTTTCTGGAGGTTTGGCAGGCCCACATCTCAGATGCCTGGGCGCTCGAGGTGGTCAATTCGGGCAAGTTGGAGCTCAAATCCATGCCTCCAAACCGTTTTTTTCTGCCCTGTCCCCCCAGGGAGCCATCTCTTGCAGGGGCCTTCTTCCAAGCGGTTCAAGATCTGCTGGTCAGGGAGGTGATTTCGCTCCGTGATAGCTTCCTTGGCGCAAGGGGAATGGTTAACTTCCGTGGATATCCAGAATGCTTACCTGCACGTCCCCATCGCGATCGCCCACCAGCGTTTTTGGTGCTTCGCGATCCACTCTGACCACTACCAGTTTGTCGCCCTGCCATTCGGTCTGGCGACTGCGCCAAGGGTGTTCACCAAGGAGCTTGCTCCGCTTATGGGTCTTCTTTGCTCCAGGGGCATCACCTTGATTCCGTACCTGGACGACATTCTCATCAAAGCGTCGTCGTTCTGGCAGTGTGAAGAGAGTCTGCAGATCATCTTGGACACCCTTGCCCGCTTTGGATGGCTAGTGAACCTTCGAAAATCCTCCCTGGTCCCGTCCACTCGGATTCGGTTCCTCGGTATGCTGCTGGACTCTGGGACAGCTTGGGGGCGTCTTCCAGCAAACAAGGTGAAGGACCTTCGCAGCGCGGTGCTCCGTTTGCTTCGGCAGCGCACAGTCTCCATCCGGACTTGTATGTGGGTGTTGGGCCTTATGGTGGCCTCGTTCGAGGCGGTACCATTCTCTCAATTTCACACCCGGTCCCTTCAGCGGGCGATCATCTCGACCTGGGACAAGTCCCAGGTGTCCTTGGATCGTCGGTTTTCCCTTCCTCAACAGGTTCGGTCGGACCTCCATTGGTGGCTCTCCCCAACTCACCTGGAGATAGGGAAGTCTTTCCTTCCGATCAAATGGACGGTTGTTACGACCGACGCCAGTCTTCATGGCTGGGGAGGAGTCTTCGGCACTCGGACTGCCCAGGGCGTATGGTCTCTGTCGGAGTCCAGACTGTCCATCAATGTCTTGGAGCTTCGTGCAATTGTCTTCTCACTGCGCCATTGGTCTCCCCTTCTGCGGGACCTTCATGTCCGAGTCCATTCGGACAATGCCACGGCGGTGGCGTATGTCAACCATCGGGGGGACTCGCAGCTCGACCGTCATGTCGGAGGCGGCGAGGATACTCAGGTGGGCGGAGGCCCATGTACCGGCCCTGTCGGTGGTCCACATCCCCGGCGTTGGACAGCAGATTTCCTCCATCCGGAAGTTTTCGACACTGTCATCGCTGGGGGTGGCCGGACATGGATCTGATGGCCTCCGGCCTCAATCACAAGCTTCCATGCTACTTCGCCCATGCAAGGGATCCCACAGCTTGCGGAGTGGACACGCTCATGGCGCTGTGGGATGTGTTCACGTTCCTCTATGTCTTTCCGCTGCTGTCCCTCCTGCCTCGGATTCTCCGCAGGATCAAGTGGGAGGGCGTTCAGACCCTGCTGATCGATTCGGACTGGCCGCGCCGGGCATAGTACATGGATCTTTTCCTCCTGTTAGGGGACGTTCCGTACCCGCTCCCTCTCAGACCCGATCTTCTGTCGCAAGGGCCCGTCTTCCACCCGAGTTTAGATACTCTTCGTTTGACGGCATGGCTCTTAAAACCTTCCTTTTGAAACAGCGAGGTTTTTCCAATGCAGTGGTTCAGACGCTCATTCGGGCCTAGGAAACCTACTTCTTGCAGGATATATTATAGGACCTGGAAGTCCTTCCTTCGTTTCTGTGAGGAGCGGGACCTATCTCCCAGATCCTTCTCCCTGCCGGTCGTTTTGGCCTTCCTTCAGTCCGGACTGGAATTTGGCATGGCGCTAAGCTCCTTGAAGGGCCAGGTGTTGCAACTCCGTACCGTCCTCCGCTTCATCCGTGGGATCTCAACTTGGTATTGGGAGTTCTGCAGGCTTCCCCTTTCGAACCCTTACGGGAGGCTTCCCTCCGCCTGCTGTCCTGGAAAGTGGCCTTACTGGTGGCCATCACATCCATTTGGAGGGTTTCATTCCTGAAACCCTCCAAATCTTTCATCAGGACAAGGTGGTCCTCCGTCTGGTCTCTTCCTTTTTACCTAAGGTAGTGTTGGCTTTTCACCTCAATGAGGACATTGTACTTCCGTCCCTTTTTCCTGGGCTCTCCCATCCGCGGGAGGTGTTGTTGCTCCACTTGGATGTGGTGCAGGCTCTGCGGATTTACCTTTTGGCGCACAGACGCCTTGTTCGTCCTTCTGGAGAGTTCTAGGAAGGGGTTGGCAGCTTCCAAGGTGACGGTTTCCCGGTGGATTCGATCCACTATTTTGGAATGTTACCGCGTTCGGGACAAGACACCCCCTCCGGGAATCACGGCCCATTCTACCAGATCACTTGGGTCCTCCTGGGCTCACTTCCATCAGGTGTTGGCGGCTCAGTTGTGTAAAGCCTCGACCTGGTCTTCCCTCCACACTTTTGCAAAGTTTTACCTGGTTCACACTCTCGCTTCTGCAGGCGGCGCTCTGGGCCGCCTGGTTTTGCAGGCCGTGGTGTGATGACTGTTATGAGGGTCTCTACCTTTTTCACTCTGTTTTGTGTTCCCTCCCCAAGGACTGCTTTAGGACGTCCCATGGTCTGTGTCCCCCAATGATATAAGCGAGAAAACAAGATTTTGTGAAACTCACCTGTAAAATCCTGTTTCTCGCTTGATTCATTGGGGGACACAGCACCCACCCCCGTTTGGGTCAGTTGACTGTGGAGTTAGTTGATGTGGTTATATCTTTCTGCTTCTCCTACTGATTTTGCACAAACTGAAGGCTCTGGCCTGGCCGGAGGGGGTATAGCTGGTGGGGGAGGAGCTAACAGTTTTTAGCCTAGTGTCGCCTCCTAGTGGCAGCAAGCAGCTATACCCATGGTCTGTGTTCCCCCCAATGAATCAAGCGAGAAACTGATTTTACAGGTACGTTTCACAAAATCTCGTTTTTACATAAAAAATAAGTGCATAATCAGATATGATTGATAATTAAAAATTCACGTGTTACCAATGTGTGATGTGTTAATTAAAAACTTACAAAACCAGTGTTACATTAACCATCAGTGTCGATGGAGCGCCACGGTCCCGGGAGCGTCCACACTCGGCTAATGCGCATGCGCGATATCCAATTGATCTCGCGATATCTCAAGCGCAAATGGACTCTATAGGAGCCTCATCAAAGATGGCTGATTCTGGAAGTAAATACATGTGCGCATGTCTGAGCATTAGTTACCACCCAAACCAGGGTCCTGTGATCACAGTCGCATGATCCCGATTGCAAAATGTAAACATGAACAATAATGCATTAAGGATCACAACGACTAACAGCGAGCCGGGACCGTGTCAACAGTCAACGATTCACTGCTAGAGATGTCGCAAACATAAAATTTTCCGTTCGCGAATGTTGGACGCAAATTTTCACTAATGTTCGCGAATGGGTGAACCGCCATAGATTTTAATAGGCAGGCGAATTTTAAAACCCACAAGGACTCTTTCTGGCCACAATCGTGATGGAAAAGTTGTTTCAAGAGGACTAACACCTGGACTGTGGCATGCCGGAGGGGGATCCATGGCAAAACTCCCATGGAAAATTACGTAGTTGACGCAGAGTCAGTTGATTTATGCCCTTTATGGATTAGGGCATGATGTTGTATCGATCAGGTAGTGTAAGGGTTACGCCCGCTTCAGTCACAGACCAAACTCCCTGTTTAACGCACCGCAAATAACCGCAAACAGTCCATTTGCACAAGGTTGGATACCAAGCTAGCCATGTCCCGTTCCTTGTCCTCACTGACGTCATTGAAGGTCTCTTCCTCCACCCAGCCACGTACGACAACAAGCCCCCTGGGATGCCTGCTGTGGTTGGTCTTCCACCTCCTCAAAGCCACCTTCCTCCTCTGACTCCTTTTCTTCAGACTCCTCTTTCTGCGTTGCCACAGTTCCAGCAATCGACGACGACAAGGCTGCTTCTGGTGGTGATGGTCACCACAACTCTTCCTCTTCATGCTCATCTACGGCCTGATCCAGCACTCTTCGCAGGGCACGTCCCAGAAAAAACGCATATGGGATGAGGTCGATGATGTTGCCTTGGGTTTGACTAACCAGGTTTGTCACCTCCGCAAAAGGACGCATGAGCCTACAGCCATTGTGCATGTGCGTTCAGTAACGCGGCCAAAAAATACCCAGCTCCGCAGAGGCTGTCCTCTTATTTTTTTTTATTAAAAAAATCTGTTCTTAACAGTTTTTAATCTCTGTTTTGTCCCCTATCAGGGGCCGGTGTATGGAATTGATTTTAGGAACCGGGAGATGGAAAAAGATGCTTGGTCGGTCCTCTTACTTCCAATTTGGGGCACTGCGCGTACGCCTTGCAATGTACTGTGCCACCAGATATGAGTGGTGTGTTTAAGTAGTACTATTCCTATCAGTTTAATCCCTGTTACGTCCCCTATCAGGGGACGTGTATGGAATAGATTTAAGACAACCGCAAAGAGTTGTCAATCGTTGACACACTCATGACATCAATTTTATTCCTCTATGCGTCAATCTTGGTGTAGTGATGACTGTGCTCGTGCGCACGTTTGGGAGATTGCAGGCGATGGGGTTTTTTCAAAGCCTATGGTCGTGCTGAGGTATTTCTGATAACAGCGCCCGACATTTCTGCCAAACTTTGTACATCATGGAAAGTGTAGGATGCCCTGGCAGCTTACCAACAATTCCGTTATTTTCCAACAAGACCACCGGTGAGTCGTGACCGATAATGTGCGCCACCAATCTGGCTGAGGCAACGTCTCCAGGAGTCCTCCCCCATCCCCTCAACTGTTGCAACTGTGCTGAAATGTAGTAGAGCCATGCATTCGGTACTGCTAGCCCTCCCTCCTCTTTTCCTCTTTGCAGAGTATCTAGTTTAATCCGTGCTTTTTTATGGCGCCAAATCAGATCCCTAAATAACCTATTAATTTTTATAAATATCCTACGAGGAATCCATACTGGGGAATTATGCAATAGATACATGAGCTTGGGCATGAGAATCATTTTAAGAAGATTGCTCCTCCCAATTTCAGATAACGGCAACTTGCACCAAGCCTTAATTTTATCCAACCGTGCTGAGGTATTTCAGTGACAGTTAAGTGAACCAGAAAACAATGATTCTGCAGTGTGGGCCCATTGTTGGCCTAGTAGGCTTTAATGATCACCTTAGATGATCACAAAGAAAATGAATGTTTTTTCTATGCAAAATTATCCAGCCAATTGCTTTTGGTCTGTTCACAATAAAGCAACAACCTTATCATCTGGGGTGTGCCAACATTGCCATTGCCATAGAGGTGGTCGCTTCATTGTGATACGCAAGCCCCTTCACCACAACAAGGTAATGATCGCAAAGGTGAATTGACACATGTATGTGCCTTTTTTTTGTTTTGTTTTTTGCAGCCACAGTACAACACTGGAGGCCAGAAAAATTAGGCATGTACAGTCGTGGCCAAAAGTTTTGAGAATTACATAAATATTGGAAATTGGAAAAGTTGCTGCTTAAGTTTTTATGATAGTAATTTGCATATACTCCAGAATGTTATGAAGAGTAATCAGATGAATTGCATAGTCCTTCTTTGGCATAAAAATTAACTTAATCCACAAAAAGCCTTTCCACTGCATTTCATTGCTGTCATTAAAGGACGTGCTGTGATCATTTCAGTAATCGTCTTGTTAACTCAGGTGAGAATGTTGACGAGCACAAGGCTGGAGATCATTAGGTCAGGCTCTTCAAGGAAAGAGGTTCAATTCTTGTTAAGAAGGCTTCAGGGCGTCCAAGAAAGTCCAGCAAGCGCCAGGATCTTCTCCTAAAGCAGATTTAGCTGCGGGGTCGGAGTGCCACCAGTGCAGAGCTTGCTCAGGAATGGCAGCAGACTGGTGTGAGCGCATCTGCACGCACAGTGAGGCGAAGACTTTTGGAAGATGGCCTGGTGTCAAGAAAGGCAGCAAAGAAGCCACTTCTCTCCAAAAAAAACATCAGGGACAGATTGATCTTCTGCAAAAAGTTTGGTGAATGGACTGCTGAGGACTGGGGCAAAGTCATATTCTCCGATGAAGCCTCTTTCCGATTGTTTGGGGCATCTAGAAAAAGGCTTGTCCGGAGAAGAAAAGGTGAGTGCTACCATCAGTCCTGTGTCATGCCAACAGTTAAGCATCTTGAGACCATTCATGTGTGAGGTTGCTTCTCATCCAAGGGAGTGGGCTCACAATTTTGCCCCAAAACACAGCCATGAATAAAGAATGGTACCAAAACACCCTCCAACAGCAACTTCTTCCAACAATCCAACAACAGTTTGGTAAAGAACAATGCATTTTCCAGCACGATGGAGCACCGTGCCATAAGGCAAAAGTGATAACGGGGGGGAATGGGGGGGGGGGAGTGATGGGTGGGCTGGGGATGGCATATAAATGATCTCACTGAGTGTTGGATAGAGGGAGGGGGGGGGGGGAGAAAGGGGGACACAGTGTGAAATGAGGACCAGGGGAATGGGCCAGAAGAATATATGTGAAAAGTGATTGAACTGGATGAGGGGGATAGGTATAATGAGGGGCATTGGGATATACAGGATGGTATAATGTAGATTGCGCCAATTAGAAGCATTTGCTCTCCAAGGACTTGTTGAGTCCGTACGGTTCCAAAGTTTGGAGTTTGAATATCCAATACATTTCTCTCTTCTGCAATGTCCTGAATTTATCGGATGCTGTTTCCAAAATGATCTCGATTGGGGTTATTATTAGTTTTGAAGCATCTTTGTTATGAGTAGTCAGAAAATGGCGGGACACACTGTGTTGGAGGTAGCCTCGCGAAATACTCCATCGATGTTTGTTCAATCTTTCTCTCAGTGTCTGGATGGTACGGCCTATATATTGTAGCCCACATTCACATTCTATCAGGTATATGACATAGGTTGATGAGCAGTTCATGAGGCTTTTGATCGGGTGTTCTTCTCCCGTTACATTGCTCTTGAAGGACTGGACACGGTTTGAAATATTGTCGCAGCATTTGCACAGTTTATGATTGCACTTGTAGCTGCCTTTGAATTTCAGCTGGCACGTTAAACCGGCTGAAATTGTGTTGATGTTCTTTTTCTTCTTGAGTTTACTCGGTGCGAGTATGTTCTTCAGAGTTTTTGCTCTCCTGAAAGTGATGCGGGGTTTTGATGGTATCAGGACTTTCAGATATGGGTCATCTTTCAAGATATGCCAATGTTTCGATAGAATGGCTCTCAGAGCTGCGTGGTTGGGGTTGAAGGTCGTGATGAAAGATGTCTTGTAATCTGCGATTTTGGATGTTTCGGTCTGCCCGTTTTTCTTTTTTGTATTCAGGCATTCTTCCTGGCTTTGATTTTTTTTTTTTGCACGCATAAACGCATTTTGTATAATTCTTTCTGGATATTTTTTCTTAGTAAACCTAGACTTCAATATATTGCTTTGAGAGAGAAAATCATCCTCATCCGTACAATTCCTTCTGATGCGCTTAAATTGGCTGAACGGGATATTATCTTTCCACTTCTTGTAGTGGGCACTCCTATAATCCAGGTAGCTATTTCCGTCAACCTGTTTGAAGTATGTTTTTGACTTAATGGTCTTGTCCTCTGAATAAAGGATCAGGTCTAGATATTCTATAGACATGGTTGTCAAATTGGAGGTGAATGAAAGGTTCCATCTGTTTGTATTAAGATAACTGACGAATGCCTGAGCTTCTTCTTTGGGGCCGTTCCAAATCGCAATGAGGTCATCAATATATTGTTTGTAAAAGATGATATTGTTCCTCCAATTGTGACTGGAATAAATGAATTCATCCTCAAAACAGCCCATGTATAAGTTGGCGAAGCTTGGCGCGAAACGCGTCCCCATTGCGGTTCCGTTTCGCTGTCTATAGGTCTTACCTTCAAAAGTAAAGATGTTATGTGTAAGGATGAAGTGAATCGCATCCAGTATAAATTTGCTGTGTATACCTCCTATAGTAGATTTATCTTTTATTGAACATACTCACCCTATGAGCGCCTTTCTTTATTTTAAACGCCATCACATACTCTTCCTCGGGGAAGGAACCTCCTGAGGGTCTGCGTGCGCACTCCACAAGGGCTATATCAACGTCATGGGCTGAAAGAGCGGCGGTCTCTATCGAGAACATCTGTAAAGCTGCAGTTTGGTTTTCTCCTTCTACCTTCTTTAACCATTACCGGTTATAATTGAATTCTCCTTCTGATTTATTCTTTGGAGCTTCGGTGCTATCTGCTGTCATCCCACCCTAGTTTGCTTGGCTCTCTCGTGGTGCTGTCGTGGGGGAGGGGTAAAATTAAAATTATTTACGGGTAATTGGATTTTTCTGAACCCACGACAGCACCCTTATTTTTTCCTTCCCTTCTTTCTTTTATCCTGGGTGGTGGAGTGTTTTCACGGGTGTTGCAAAAAAAAAAAAAAGAGTTGAAAAGTAAACTAACTTATACAAATCGGTGGAAATGTCATACTGAGGGCAGAAAGGAGTCTCTGCCTTTTTGTGCCGCAGGTTTCCTGTCTTTGGGGGAGGATCCATCCTCTCTCATGGTGCTGTCGTGGGTTCAGGAAAATCCAATTACCTGTAAGTAATTTTTCATTTTTTTTTGATCATTCATTATTACACTTTATGGGACAAGGTGACCAAAAAATAGGTTGTTTTGGTGCAGTTTTTATAATTTTTTTTTTTTTTTTACAGCGTTCACCTGAGTGTTTAGGTCATGTGACATTTTTATAGCGCAGGTCGTTACAGACATGGCAATACCCAATATGTCAAATTTTTCTTATTTATTAAAATTTTACACAATAATAGCATTTTTGAAACCGAAATAATGATGTTTTAGTGTCTCAATAGTCTGAGAGCCGTAGCTTTTTTATTTTTTGACCGATTGCCTTAGGTAGGGTCTAATTTTTTTTGTGGGATGAGGTGACTGGTACTATTTTGGGGGGTATACGCCTTTTTGATCGCTTGGTGTTGCAATTTTTGTGATGTCAAATGAAAAAAAAAATCCTTTTTTCACACAGTTTTTTTTTGTTTCTTTTTTATGGTATTCACCTGAGGAGTTATGCCATGTGATATTTTTATAGAACTGTTTGTTATGAACGCGGCGATACCTAATATGTATTTATTTTTATTATTTGTTTCACTTTAGCACAATAATAGCATATTTGAAACAAAAATAATGATGTTTTAGTGTCTTCATGTTCTGAGAGCTATATATTTTTTTTTTCTGGTGAGATGAGGTGACAGATTTATTGATACCATTTTGTGGGACATTTGGTCCGCTTGGTGTTGCACATTTTGTGATGTAATGTGACAAAAATGGGATTTATTTTTATGGTGTTTATCGGACAGGGTGGATCATGTGATATATTTATAGAGCCGGTCATTATGGACCCGGCGATACCTAACATGTTTGTTTTTTATTATTTTATTTTTTCATGATAATATAAAGGGAAAGGAGCGTTTTTTTGTTGTTTTTTTTACTTAAAAACTTTAATTTTTTTAAAGTTAAGAACATTTATTTTTTTACTTTTTTTTTTTTCTTTACTTTATTTCTGACTTTCACTTTGGGGGGTCTGATCCCCTCTGCAATTCATTACAATACAGCTGTATTGTAATGCATTGCCTGTTAATGGATTACACTGAGTCATGCACTAATAGGTTACCTAGGAGACTGGCCTGAGGCTGGATCTCCTGGGCCCCCGTAGAAGGCAGGTCCCGATGCCGTGCAAGGGTTGCCTTCTTACACATCAGGTCCCTGCCACAGCAGTGCAAGGACTCGATGTGATCCCTCACCCGACACAAACCCCTTCTATGCCGCGGTCAGCGTGGACCGTGGCATAGAAGGGGTTAATCCGCCAGCATCGGCTTTTACAGCGATGCAGGGGCCCGTCTGTCAGGCACTGCCAGATCCCTGCAGTGATCATTCGCACACCGCTTCGGTACCCGCCAGATCACCATGACATACTATTATGTCAAAATGTAGTGCGTTACATGTCGGCAAGGGGTTAAATTACAAAAAACACACTTGCCATTTTGCTTGTACTGTTAAATAATGTGTACCAAACCCCTGACTTTTCATTTATAGGCCTCATAATAAAAGGTCTGAGAAATGGAAGAGTGCAGAACAAAAGACCCATGCCTCATCCTCCCAGAGTCAGAATGTATATAGGACCAGCAGTATCAGTACCTGCCAGGAGTAGTAGTAGTTGGCCACAGTTCTCCCTGGCTCCTAATAATATTGAGGACACAGAGGATGGAATTGTGGACTGGGTGGTTCAGTGTTTAGACTACCATGAGGAGGAGATTCTGGGGAGGGGGGGTCACCCCATGCATAGCTGTGTTTGTGGTGGTAGGAGTAGTGGAACCTGTAGCTGCACTGGTGGTGGTAGAGGCAGTGGTAGCAGCAGTGGAACTCAAGGCAAGTATAAAGCAGGTAATCTGGAGGGGGCTAGAAAGCCCATGATGACATATCGCAGTTTTCATGGCGTGGAGGTTGAGGACTATTACAATTATTGTGTGTTGGACAGGATCTGGGAGCTAGATCAGGGTGCTGAGCAGAAGGTAACATCAGAGGAAGAGGATGGTGCCAGTAGCAGCAATACAGAGTCAAGGCAACTGTAAGGAATATGGATCATTATTCAATTGAAGCCATGATATTTATCTGATTCACCTTTGTCAGTGTACCTGCAAAATAAGTTCTCACTGCAACCATATGCGTGTCAGATAGCAGAGGTACTTAACTCCACAGGGGTTCTGGCTTCAAGGAGGCCTCATGCGTACGAAATCACACCTCAACCAGCCACTACAGAGGCCAGCTAATCCTACAGGAAAACCTCTCTGTATGGGGTCTCAGTGTCACGGATGGTGTTGCAGAAATCTGGAACTTATAAATAAACATCCGACTAGCTTGATCCCAAACTAAGGAGTATATGGGTGAGCCCTATAAAACCCCTAGAGCTCTCCCTGACTGCTATGCCCATGCAAAGATCTTTATGGTAGACAATTGCATGTCCACGTACCTTATACTATCTGACACCTAAAAACCCTATAATAGTGAGGGGACACGACCACCGGCTCCCTGCACTTAATACGGACGGAGTCAGGGTCACCTACAATCAAGCCAGCAAAGAAACGCAAATAAAGGAAACAGGCTTATCTTAGGAATCAGGAGAAGGAGCATCCAGCAGTGAACAACTTATCCAGACCAGGTATTAGTGGTCAGATGGACCCTTGCCCCAACACTGTATGCCAGAGATGCCATTACTTCCTTTTTAATCACTGAGTAAAGGTTTGGGATTGCCTTATTAGAAAAAAAAATTGTCCAGGTACCTTCCACTGTGGTGTCCCAATAGCAGCAAATTTTTTGAAGGCCTCAGACTCCACCAGCTGGTATGGTAAAAGCTGGCGGGCTAAGAGTTCCGTCAAGCCAGCTGTCAGACGCCGGGCAAGGGGATGACTCTGTGACATTGGCTTCTTACGCTCAAACATTTCCTTTACAGACACCTGACTGTGGGGAGATGAGATGGAACTGCTGAAGGTGAGAGGCGGAGTGGCGGGTGGTTGAGAGGGGGCAAGGAGGACAGCAGTGGTTGACGTGGCTGAAGATGCTGGACCAGGAGGAGGATTGTGGCTTTGAGCTTGTGTGCTGCTTCTACTCGTCATCATGTGTTGATCCCATAGGCGTTTGTGATGTGAGATCATGTGCCTTCGCAAAGCAGTTGTACCTAGGTGGGTGTTGGATTTCCCACGACTCAGTTTCTTTTGGCACAGGTTGCAAATGGCATCGCTGTTGTCAGAGGCAGACACACAAAAAATGCCACACTGCTGAGCTTTGCAATGACTGCATTCTGGTGGTGGCAACAGCATGCGTTGATTGGCGTGCTGTCTGGCTGACCCCGGGTGCCGATACATGCTTTCTGACTGTGCCACTAGCTCCTTGCGACGACTTCCCCTTGCTTCCAACTCGCCTCCTCCTTCTCTCTGTCTCCCCTTCTGAACTTTCCCCCTCTTCTTCTCTTCGAGCAGGCACCCACGTGGCATCCACGGACACATCGTCCTCATCAACCACTTCACTTGTATCTGACACCTCAGCAAAGGAAGCAACAGCGGGTACAACATCATCATCATCATCACACTGTACGTCCATGTGTGTAATGCTGCCTGACTGAGACATATCCCTGTTATCTAAATCCCCTGGCAATAATGGTTGCGCATCACTAATTTCATACAACTGATGTGTAAATAACTCCTCTGAGGGCTCAAGTGAAGCGGCTGTGGTGGTGGTGGCGGGCGGGAGAGTGGTAACTTGAGAGCAGGTGACCAAAGCTGAGCTGGAGGAGGATAATGCATCAAGGTTCTTAGCGGAAGCTGTTGAAGATTGGGTGTCCTGTGTAAGCCAGTCAACTATTTTCTCCGAATTTTTGGGGTTCAGGGTACGTAGCCTCTGAACACTGGGCATTATACCAGGGCCAGTGGAAATCACAGCACCACGACCACGACGGCCCCTGCGGGGTGGCCTGCCTCTGCCTGTAATTTTTTTTTTTTTATATGAAGTGGTACTATGCGTGCAAGGTACTGTGCCAACCTATATAAGTGGTGGGCAGTGGGCACAGTACAGTCTGTGTGGGCCTGACACACATGGGCTTGCAAATGTGATTATATCACAGAAAAATAAAAAATAAATATATTTTTTTTATCTGCAAGGTATTTGAGTGAATGACACCCTGTAACAGTATGAGTGGAGGCCTAGCCACTAGCCAGTGGCCACAATACAGTCTGTGTGGGCCTGACACACATGGGCTTGCAAATGTGATTGTCACAGAAAAATATTAAATAGATTTTTTTTTTTTATCTGCAAGGTATTTTCTGTCACACCCTGTATGAATGGTGTGCACACAGTACTGTCTATGACTGAGCCTGCAGCCTCTCACACACGGGCAGCCAGGCAACTGCAATATATATATATATATAAGCACACTGATGTACCAGCCCTGAAAAGGGCTTTTTGGGGTACTGTCAGGACGCTGTCCTTACAGCAGATGAGTCTGTGGACACAGAACAATGCCCTAGCTAACGCTTTCCCTATTGAATCGGCAGCAGCAGCACTGTCCCTCCTCTCACTGAGAATGCAGCTTCCGAATGAATCTAAAATGGATGCTGTCCAGGAGGAGGGAGGGTCTGCTGCTGATTGGCTGGAATGTGTCTGCTGACTGTGAGGTACAGGGTCAAAGTTTACTCAATGATGCTGTATAGGGGGCGGACCGAACATCGCATATGTTCGCCCGCAGCGGGGAACGCGAACAACCTATGTTCGCCGGGAACTATTCGCCGGCGAATAGTTAGGGACATCACTAATATATTTATGTGATACTGGGGCTACAGTTTAAAAGGCTTGTGCCAGTAAGCCGGCGTGTCTTTTTCTGAAAGGGGGTCACATCGTGCCATGTGTTTGGAGAGACCTGGAAACTGCTGACATCACTGCCCCCACGTGACCACAAGCAAGGACTATTCCACCATCATGTAGTAAAGTTAAGGCACACAGTTTTCAGTGTTGCAATCTCAAAAGGATTTATTCATTCAAATCATATAGTAGTTTCATCCATTTGCCCAATATTTGTATTAGTGAGTGTGAACAGTATTCTTAGACCGGATGTTTCGGTCACATAGGACCTTTATCCGCGGTCACATTTTTATCTGTACTGACTGGTATGGAGGCTTGTGTGGCGCTCGATATTCCACCATCATAACCCAAAGGAACATTCATTTACCCGGTAACTGGCTTGTACTCTGTGTAATCCTGTTTGTACCATACTACCTGTATTCATAACTTCAGACCACTGTATATAATTTTTGTGTATTATTTAGTGTGCCCTTAAGGCAATTAAATGTATAATTTAATCTTGTGCTGTCTTGTATCTCGATCATGAATCCCCATATCAGTGTTTCGGCCTAGTTATAAGCTACCGCGGGGTGGTTTCTCACCCTATATAATCCGGACTGGGCTGATATCAAACGAGAAGCTGGTGGTAGATTTCCCGGGCTGAGGAAGCGCTGTTTCACTGGGGCAGTGACCAGGCTCCCTCAGCTTGTTGCCTCTCTGTGCCTGTGTGGACAGAAGAAGTCGGTGTAAACTGTACCAAGCTGACCTTACCCGCTCCTCCGGAAGGGCGTAACGTCACCCCTTGGTAACCAGTGACCATACCGTATCTCGTGAGCTCGACGTAGTTGACGTCAAGCGGGCACGAGGGGTGGTATTTGTCACAGCAACATACAGTTAGAACCTCCCAAAACCTGCCAGGGCCATATCAGCTTCTAGTATTGTCAGCTTGGGAACTGGTGATGCTGATGATACTGAAAACATGCCAGACCTAAAACAAGCTCGCCTGCCGCTAGCTCGGTGTGGAGTGTGCAAGTATCTCCTGTCTGGCAGTTTTTCTCCACGGTGCTGGAAAACAAAATGGAATCGATAATGGAATGTGTGGCCAAGAAACAACTCTGCTTGCGCAAGTTGCTGGTGGTGCAGTCTCTGTGGAGATACCTGGCTAATAGCATGTGCTCAGCCTCACTAGAAGTTATCTAGCTGGCATTATTTAAAAAGCCATCCCTGCTTTGTACTCAAGTGACGGTGAATGTAGGCCACTCCTTGCAATTCTAGCTGTGCAGCAAAGTGCACACAATGGACACCTGGAGCAATGGTTACGGACTGGAACAGTTCATGCCTTTCACAGCCCATTAGATCAATGTTTTTTTGCATCGAGGCAGCACTGTAGCAAAAAGGCCAGGTCCTATTGACACCACCACGTTTGTTCCAACACCAGGCACTTATCGGCCTCCTCCATGGATATCCTCCTGTCCCAAACAGAAGCAGGGCAGAACATCGCTCCCACTCCTTTTTCCTATCATGTGAAGTGTTGCCATGCCGTTTTAGAGCTGATTTTCCTGGGTGATAGTAGCCACATAGCCAAATACTTTCTAAAGTGCATCAAGCGGCAAACAACCTCGCTGGCTGTCTCCTCACCTAACTCCAACTGGGCAAGGTGGTCAGAGACAATTGCAGGAACATTGTGGCTGCTTTGTATTTGGGAGAAATAAGAAATGCTCTCTGAATGATGCATGTGATAAGTCTAGTCTACCCTTAGCTCTGGTTATGTGTGCCAGCTCCTGTGTGTCCATCTTCCAGTAAATGTTGTTTCCTCCCTCGCCAGCACAGGCATGGTCACCTGCTTCACTGCAGCCAATGACTGGCTTTAGTGGTGATGTGTTTATTGTGGACATGTTACCCCTGAATCCAGTCATTGGCTGCAGCAGAGCAGATGATTATGCCCATTCTGCCACGGACCTAAAGAACTTTGGCTTACCGGCTTCACAGCCCTGGGACGGCCAGCAAGGGTAACAGGTGCAAAAACAATGTGGGAGAACTTGCAAAATCGCAGGGTTTTCAAATACTTCTGTTCCTGACTGTATACTGGAGACCTGCAGATATTTGGGTCAGATAACTCCTGCTGTCCGGTAATTTTTGGTCGTCTTTTCAGGTCATATAAAACCTTCTACACGGCTTTTCCAACCGTCTGATGTCTTCTATAATATTTGTTTCACAGCTTGTGAATCCAGGTGAAGATCTGAACAATATTAATCCTACAGAGACATATGTGAGGGGAGATGTGCAGAGGACAGAGGACATTCCTACAGATAACCGCCCAGGTGAGTAGTGACCACTAAGTAACGCCGAGAGGTCTCTAAGATTCTACTCCTTCACTGGATGATACAATTTTATGTTACATGTTTAGGTTCTGTCCGTTTTTTCAGCGTTATATTCAATGATTCAGCTAAAATTCTAATTAAATATGGATGGAAATGTGACAGCGTGATATACAGTATATATATCATAGATATAGTCCATCCTCAGGAGAGGTCATTAATATCAGATCGGCGGTGAATTCAACTCCTGGCAGCCTTGTTGGTCAGATGTATGGAGAGGTGCGCTCTTAGGCCTCTTCCTGGCCATGCAATGTGACGTTCATTGGCCATATGGCCTAGGCAAAGATTAGTCCCATTCCAGTGAATGGGTCTGAGCTGCAATGCCAAGTACAGCTACTATTCAACAGGTGGGGGTGCAGGGTGTCGGACCCCTGCTGATATTGATGACCTGTGCTGACAAAAATTTTGTAGAACCACTTTAATGATTTGCAAATGATAAGAAACGAAAACAAAATATGCAAAACTTCTTGCTTTATTCAGTATTGAGTATGAGAGCCACGTGCATAAATACATTCACTTACACGCCTTGGCATCCTACCAATGAGGTTACTAATGATTGTCTGAGGAATGTTCTGCCATGCTGAATGCATTTGGGCAAGGAAATCATCAAGTTCTGTTGCTGGTACCTACAGTATCTCACAAAAGTCAGTCCACCCCTCACATTTTTGTAAATATTTTATTTTATCTTTTCTTGGGACAACCCTGAAGATCTGACACTTTGATACAATGTAAAGTAGTCGGTGTACAGCTTGTATAACAGTGTAAATTTGGTGTGCCCTCAAAATAACTCAACACACCGCCACTAATGTCTAAACCGCTGGCAACAAACGTGATTACAAACCTAAGTGAGAATGGCCAAATTGTGCCCAAAGTGTCAATATTTTGTGTGGCCACCATTCTTTTCCAGCACTGCCTTAACTCTCTTGGGCATGGAGTTCACTAGAGATTCACAGGTTGCCACTTGAATCCTCTTCCACTCCTCCATGACGACATACGTCTTTTTTGAAAAGACAAGCTCTGGATATGGAGCTGAGCATGTGCACTCACCTTCTTTGGTTGACCATGACGAGGCCTGTTCTGAGTGAAACCGGTCGTCTTAAACCAGTGTATGGTCTTGGCCACACTATGCTGCAGCTTGCAATTCCTGATTATCTGGGACCCTACACCAGGTATTTATCCAAGTCCTCCTGAATGGACATTCTCCTATCCCCAACAAAAACAGAGCAGATTGTTGATTCCACCTATATTCACTCCTTTTATATGTGCAAATTGAAGCATTGTCATGTTGTCTTAAAGAGGACCTTTCATGTTTTTTTTGTTTTTTTTAAAGTTTAGATAAATACCTTTCCTTGCGGGGTACCCCCTGCTGATGCTGCCGCCCTGCCTGTTTTTTCTTCTTCAAATATCGCTCCTACGCCCCGCTGTGCCCCCCTGCAGTTTTTCTGCTCAGTATGTTAATACTCAGCATCGGTACAGGGAGGAGGAGACGCCAGGGGTTCCCAATGGGTGTCTTCTTCTACCTGGCTGTGCCACAATCCATTCACAGCGGAGAGCATCACAGCCAGGGAGAAAGAGATGCCCATCGAAAAACCCTGGCGTCTCCTCCTCCATGTGCCGATGCTGAGTATTAACATATTGAGCAGAAAAACTGCAGGGGGGCACAGCGGGGCGTGCAATATTTGAAAAAAACAGACAGGGTGGCAGCATCAGCAGGGAAAGGTATTTTTTCCAAACGCCTCCACAGCGGCACGATTGACAGGAGGATTACCCTGCCTCCCCCAGGCATGGGAAAAAGAGCTCTGGCAAGATTGTTTATTTCTTTGAAACGCCCAGGCTTAAGATCCGTAAGGACAGTGTGGACGGGCGGGTCACATGGCAGGCGATATCTTGCGGCAGACCAGAACTGCAGGGACACATTTGTATGACTTACTTCCCCTTAGACAACGAGCAGTTTAAAAAGAAAGGAGAGAAGTGGTTCCAGCGTCCTGCTGAACAGCTGCTCTGGTAACATGTCGGCACCAGGGGAATCGGACAGCGGCCGGAAATATGCAGACCCGTCAAAAGCCAACAGCCCGGTAAGCTCTCCTCCTTTTGAGAGGCTTAATGATGTGTGTTCACTGGTTTCTCACGTTTTGAGCAGAATACAATCTTTTTCATCAGGGGTGAGGGGCTATCCATCTCAATCTTTTATGAATAAGGCTGCTCCCTTCTGAATGCACTTTTTAAATATATTCCCTAGGTCAGGGAGACACAAAAAATCTGCTGAATCTTCTCAGCGTGTCAAAAAGTGCTTCATTTGTAAAAAAAGGACTACCTTCCGGTCATAAGAAACCCCTTTGTGTGAAATGTCTGGAAGAGATTGTGTCTGAAGAATCTCCTTCTCTTCTGGATAATATTAGAAATGAGCAGCGCTGTGTAGGGCTGAAACGATTTAATCGATGTAATTGAGGCAACAAAAATCCTCGATGCAGTTTTTCTGCATCGAGGATTCATTTAAATCACATGACCACGGAGCGTGAGTGAAATTAAGCTTCTCACTCACCGCTACATGGCCTCCCGTCGGCACCGCGCTGCAGGATCTTGCATTCACACATCGTCAGCACGCTGGCTGACGCTGTGTGTGACGTCAGGTCCCCAGTGCATGCTGGGATGAAGACGCGTCTCCTGCGGACGTTTGTCGGCGCACTCTGCACTTAAAGGTAAGTATAAAGTTAGCAGAGGCGCGGGGCAGTAAAGGGTGGCACCTGTGATTTGGCATGGGGAAATGGGGGCACCTGTGAATTGGCATGGGCTGGGGAAAACGGGGGCACCTGTGATTTGGCATGGGGAAATGGGGGCACCTGTGAAGTGGCATGGGCTGGGGAAAACGGGGGCACCTGTGATTTTCCAGAAAAACAGTTCAGTGTTTGCTCCTAGACCAGGTGATGATACTGCTTCAGAAAGAGGCCATTGTTCCAGTCCCTCCAGGAGAAGAGAGAACAGGTTTTTATTCTCCAGTGTTTCTAGTAAAAAAAAAAAAAAACTGCTCGTAAAGAGCAATTAGAAATCTAAAAGGCCTAAATCTTAATTTCCAATACAAATGTTTAAAAATGGAGATGATAAAATCTACGATAAACCTGCTAAGGAAGGATGCTTTCACGGCGACTCTGGATCTGACCAATGCCTATTATCACATTCCAATATGCAGCGGTCACCAAAAGTATTTAAGGTTCGCAATTCAAAAGAGAAAAGAAGTGTTCCATTTCCAATTCCAGGTCCTTCTTTTTGGCTTCACATCAGCTCCGAGGGTCTTTTAAAAAAATAATGGCGGGGGCCGTAGCAGATTTACATAAAAAAGGGATACTGGTCATCCCCTATTTAGACTATTTTCTTATTGCTGCAGAGTCGAAAGAGACACTAGAAGAACAATTAAGTATTGTACAGCAGGATCTAGAAGGACTAGGATGGATGATAAATCTAGAAAAATCTAATCTTCGTCCCGAAAGAAGGAAGATATTTTTAAACATGTTATTGGACTCAAATTTTATGAAAACTTTTCTTCCAACAGAAAAACTAAAATAAAATCAACAAAAAATCAACCAGGAAATTTCTCTATTCCGCAGCAGGAGAAAGTGACTATTCGAATGGTAATGAAGGTATTGGGTTTAATGTCTTCTTCAATTCCAGCTGTAAAATAGGCACAAGCGCATTCTTGGACTCTTCAAATGTTCATGTTAAAGAATTGGGACAAAAGTATACCCTCATTATAGAAGAAGGTAAGAGTTCCCCAGTAAGTGAAAGACTCCCTAAATTGGTGGCAAAACAGAAGGAATCTGCAGGGGAGTACCTTGGCGACAAACAAACACCATAAGAATTACAACAGACGCCAGCAGAATCGTCTGGGGGGCTCATTCAGACCTGTCCATTGTACAGGGAACATGGGAGATAAATCTAAGTCTGTCTTCCTACAATCTAAGAGAATTATCTGCGGTTTGGGAGGCCTTAAAAACACTTCAATCAGAAATAAAAGGATGAGAGATAAAAATTTTATCAGAAAACATCACGGCGGTCACTTATCTGAACAAACAGGGAGGTACAAAAAGGCTGTCCTTGGCAAAAGTATCAGAAAAGATCTTCTGATGGGCAGAAAAAAATATACTTTCATATATAGCAGTCTATATTAAAGGAAAGGGCAACCGAGTCGCAGACTTTCTAAGCAAAGATGTCCTGAAAGAAGGAGAGTGGAGTCTGAATCGAAAGGTTTTTATTCAAATAACACAAAAATGGGCTTTTCCAGACCTGGACCTTTTTGCAACATGACAAAAAAGACAAACAGAAAAATGTTGCTCCCTATCCTACAGTGATCGCCCATTCTTCGTCGATGCACTCTCCCAGCCTTGGCCAAACGAGACCCTGTATGCGTTTCCTCCATTTGCATTAATTCCGAAGATCCTGCAAAAGGTGTTGCATAAAAAACCCAGGTTAATCCTAATAGCGCCTTACTGGCTGTAACAATGGCAGTTGGGAGCCGCCAGCGTTCAGCACATCCTGCTATGTGCCTCAGTCGAACTGCACACAAGGCTCCTCTTCTCCGCTGCAGGCCCCGGACCCGCTTTCCTGCACTGTCGCGGGCGGCACAAGCTGCTGCACGCGTCCTGATTCTTTAAGGGTTTGTGCACGCCCCTGAATTCTGCCTTCTCTCCAATCCCGGCCAGGCACCACCTTTATAAGGGTGCTTCCCCCTTTCTGTGATGCCTGAGCAATATTGTGGTTTTCTACAACGAAGGTTCCAGCTTGTTGTTCCTGTGTTGATATCCTGCTTCCGACCTTAGCCTGTATCCTGACCTCGTCTCTGCCTGATCCTCCTTTACCTCGCTGCTCTCAAGTGTATGATTCGGATTGTCGACCACTCCTCTGTCTGTTGTTTAGCTTTTTTCACCTGCTGCACCTGAGTTACTCAGCTCTGCTGTTCTAACAGCTCTAGCTCTGCTAAATCACTAATTCAGCTCTGCTTCATCTAACGCTGCTGCTGCACTCCTTCCATCCAGTGACAGCTCGCTCCACCTGCCTGTATCCACAGTGTTTGCACTGGGGTGTTCTGGCCTGCTCGGCCAGCTGCCACTTATCCGGGACCACTCTTGCGGTAGCGACCTGGTGTCTCCCCTGCAGCTAAGACCAGCTTCCGCATCTTGGAGCGGGATAAAGGGTGAAAACCAGGGAAACACTTAGATTTCACTCCCAAGTTTGGCCCAAAGCCAAACCGGTAAGTGGCACAGCGGGTCCACACGTGGTTGGTGACAATGGAATGAACATTGTGGCTGCACTTCATTTGGGGGAAATAACACATGTTCCCTGCATGACACACATCATAAGTTTTGTGGTGCATCAATTTTTGAAAAAGCAACGTGTCTTGCAGATGATTTTGGTCATGTCCAGGGGACTGTCCAGCCATTCTTATGTGGCTAAAAAGGCCCTTCTGAAATAAATGGTCTGCCTTTGTACCATTTTGAATTCCACCTTACATATGCTGAAGCGTTGCTATGAGCAGCATAAAGAGATTAATGATTTACATGATGCATGAGACCACCACAGCAGAGCATATATTATTTTGAGCGCAGGCAGTGACAGCTCATCAGGGCCATGTGTAGCATCCTCAACCCCTTCGAAGATGCCACCAGAGGAGGGACAAGCATTAACATGGCATCACCCTGAGGGGGGCGTGGCCTGACCGAGCTCGATGGCGGCTGCTTGAGAACAGAGCTCCTGCCACTAGATCTCTATTCAACACATTTCTGAGCACCACCCGAATAAAGGGATGAAGATTCAATCCAAGGACTCGTCGAGAACCACCTCTGAGCAAAAGAAAGTCCCCTCACAGCACTCCGACATGGAGAAGTTCCTCCAGAAGCCGGCTTCTCAGCAAATCGCGCTCACACATAAGATGGCGCTGAAGCGAGGTGAGGAAGAAGCAGCGGCTGGAGAAGCAAGCTGTGCAGCGGTACATGAAGAATCAATCGAGGTGAGTGGCTTGCACGCAGGACAGGACTCAGCGGCACTCACCCGAGATTTTCTGGAAAGCGCTTTTCACAGGGCTTTAGCCCCGATTGCAGCCGATCTCGCCACTATTAAAACGGAGGTCCGCCATATTGGAGACGGAGTGGAGTCTCTGGAGCAAGCCCAAGACGCCTTGATCTCCTTTAACACAGCGGTTAAAAGCTCGCTGGGCTCGCATACTAGAGCCTTGAACAGCCTGTTACTACAGATGGAAGATCTGGAAAATAGGAACAGGCGGCGTAACATAAGAATAAGAGGCCTTCCTGAGGCAGATGCTGGGGAGAACCTGTTTGCGGTGATGGACTCGTTATTCACAATCTTACTAGGCCAAGATAGAGCTAAGGGCATTACTATTGAGAGAGTGCACCGAGCGCTGAGACCCAAGCCCGGATCCTCTGAAAACCCCAGAGACATTATATGTGGCTTATTAAGCTATAGAGACACCGAGGAGATTCTGCAAAAGGCGCGGGAGAAAAGAGAAGTGTCATTACAGGGCAGAGCCATACAGATATTTCAGGATCTAGCGGCCTCCACACTTCAGAAGCGGAGATTGCTGAAACCGCTAACCGACCTGTTACGATCCTCAAAGATTCCATATCGGTGGCTATTCCCCTTTGGCCTGCAGGGAACCGCCGGTTTACTATCAGCTCTCCTGCTGATCTGATTCCCTTTTGGGATATGACAGACTTACCACCTGTGGAAGTACCATCATGACTGCCGGTAGCGCCGGAAGAAGACTTGCCACCGTTACCCAAGATCTCGCCCTGGATGAAGCCGAAGCAGCAACAGACAGGGCGCAACAAAAAAGCAGTGAACCGAGAGCTGGACACTTGATCTCCTGTTCGACGAGCTGTTGAGTATTGTCTGCTTCACCTCAGGGCGGTTCACTCTATAGATTGAACAACTGTTAAGCTGTTATATTGCACTACTTGCACACTGTTGGCCCTGTATAGCATTTACTAAGGATGGCCGTTACATTCTCCTAATGCTTAGATGTGATGCTTTAGAGTTATAAGTTATCAGTTATTATATCTCTCGAATCTGATTCCACTTCCACTAGACATGGTTTTGTCAGCGAATGGGTGGTTAATTGCCGGGTTGGTCTATCCATTGGGGATAGAAGAGGGATCTAGGCCGATCAGGATATACTATTGTAGACTGATCACCCCCCCCCCCCTCCCCCCCACACTACTGAAGGGATCTGTAGATCACAGATGCTCCTGCAATATCAGGCAGTTCTTAGCTTGTTACTGTTGGTTTTTATTTTTGTGAAGTACCTAATGTTTTTACTCCATTTTCTGGTCACATTCACCACACGCATAGCTGTTTTTTCAAAATGTCACATGAATGGCACCTCTAGTACTTAATATAGCAACCTTTAATGTTCATGGCTGCAAAGGCCCAGTTAAACTGAGTCGTATCTTTCGGATAATTAAAAATGCAGCAGTAGACATAATTATGCTACAAGAGATGCATTTTTTCCCCCCATTGTATACCTAACTTGGGCAATTCCTCTTTTCACTATTGGTTCCATTCATGCTCTGATAAACCTGCCTCCAAGGGTGTTAGCATTTGGCTGAAGAAAGGTGTACCTTTTACACTCCACTCCCCATTGAGTGATCCGGAGGGTAGATACCTATTGCTGAACTGTGAAATAGGCCACACGAAAATTACATTATGCAACCTGTACGCCCCGAATGTCAAACCGGTGAGCTGGCTGTTGGAGACGCTGGAAAAGATAGCCGCCTTCTCTTTTGGTTTGAAGTTCATAGGAGGGGATTTCAATTTAACTTTAAACCCGTTACTAGATTCTTCATTACGGAAGTCGGCTGTCTCGTTCAGAGCTCTGAAATCCTTGAAAACACGATTAGGTGATCTTCATGTGGTAGACGTGTGGCGATCAATTCATGGGGACAAAAGGGATTACACCTTTTATTCAAACCCTCATAAGTCTTATCAGAGACTCGATTACCTTCTTATTCCTGAACAAAACTTAACCTTAGTCAAGTCCGCTGACATTACTAATATAACGGTCTCTGATCATGCCATGATGAGTTGCGTCATTGCGTTGCCAGAGGTAACTGGGAGGGAATGGTCATGGAGACTAAATCGTACGCTGTTAGATACTCAAACACATGTGGACTATATCTCGAAAAAACTTAGAGATTATTTTGACATTAATGTAAACTCTGCCACGACCCCACCTATTACATGGGAGGCGCATAAAGCGGTGATACGCGGGGAGTTTATAGCTCTGGGGTCCCATCTTAAAAAAGAGCGATCAAAACGGCTAACGGATTTGCTATTCAAAATCTCTCAGCTGGAAAAGTCGCACAAGGAATTGCTAGCACTACGGGACTTAGAGGCATTAGTAACCCTCAGACAAGAACTTAGATCCCTACTTAACGTTAAAGCCGCTAATGCATACTTAAGAGTGAAGCAAAAACACTACGTCCATGGAAATAGGGGAAGTCAAATATTGTCGGCGATGATCAAAAAGAGAACAGAGCAATCATTTATCAAACATATGAGGACCCCCGACGGAGTATTAACAACGGATGCTCATGAGATATCAAAGGTATTTACATCATACTACCATGACTTATACAACATACGGAGGGACGAAACTAGTAGTGCAGCTCGGGAAAGGTGCAGCAAGATAATGTCCTATCTAGGTAATCTCACTTTGCCACAGTTATCTGGAGCAGATGAGGAGACTCTGACAGCCCCTATAACGCTGGGAGAGGTGGAGAAAGTTTTAAAAACTATTCCTAAAGGCAAGAGTCCAGGACCAGATGGTCTCACGGCAGCTTATTACAAAAAAATTTCTTCCCATATTAGGTCCCCATCTAGTCTCCCTCTTTAACTCCTTACTAGGTGGTATACCTTTTCATAAACAATCCCTTGAAGCACATATAACAGTGTTGCCCAAACCAGGTAAGGACCCGGCTTTACCGGCTAGTTATAGGCCAATTTCACTGCTTAACGCAGACATTAAACTTTGGGCTAAGATTTTAGCTTATAGAGTCGCGCCCTTACTCAAATTCTTAATCTCCCCAGAGCAGTCTCGTTTCGTGGGGGGCAGAGAGTGCAGGGACAGAATATTCCGGGTGATACAAGCTCAACAATATGCCTTAACGCATGGTAGAGGACTCACTCTTCTGAGTACAGACGCCGAAAAGGCATTTGATAGTGGATTAGCGGTTCATGGAGGCCACTTTGCATTGATTTGGTTTCTCTCCTCAATTCATAGCCGCTGTACTGTCTCTGTACTCCTCACCCACAGCGAAGATAAGTGTAAATGGTAATCTCACTCCTCATTTTGAAATTCGGAATGGGACCCGGCAGGGCTGTCCACTGTCGCCAACTTTATTCATATTATGCCTAGAGACCTTACTTCAAGCCATAAGACAGGAGGGAAACATCCAGGGACTTTGCATCGGCTCTCAGACCCACAAAGTAGCGGCGTTTGCGGATGACATGTTACTATTACTGACTAACCCTTTAGCAGCTTTTCCAGCACTTCTGAGACAGCTAGACATATTCTGAGATTTGTCCAATTTCAGAATAAACTTGGCCAAATGTGTAGCTTTAGGAATTAACACACCCCAAGCAACCATTGCCCGCCTAAAGGCAGATTACCCCTTTCAATGGGAAACGGATAGTATAGGTTACCTGGGTGTTCGCATAACCAGAGATCTCAATCAACTGTTTTCATTTAATTATCCCAAGTTATTAGAGGACATTAAAATCCAACTGAAGGAGTTAAAAATTCCTTTTTTGACTTGGCTAGGTAGGAAGAATGTGTTGAAACCATATATCCTTCCTAAATTGCTGTACCTAATGCAGACTGTACCAGTAGCCCTACCCCAATATTATCTGGCTTAAGTACTGAAAACCTTTTCCGCGTTTGTATGGAATAATGCTAAACCTAGACTGGCATACCAGAGACTAACGTTACCTAAATATAAGGGAGGATTTGGACTGCCAGATATCTGTGGTTACTATGGGGCAATTCAAATGAGACTTCATTCAGAAATAACTAACCCTCGAGTTGTCAAATAGCTAGGAAGATATTGGGACCGAGAGCATTAGCCATGTTATGGGATCCCAGCAAAAAGTCCCTTCACAAAGACGCAATCCCCGATTTCCCTTTGGGGCATGGTTAATAGCTGGTTTAAATTGTCGAAGCATTTACACCCCTCCAGTTGCCTGTCGCCCTTCACTTCCACTGGGTACTTGCCTTATTTATTCCATGCAGATTTTCAGGATGACATGGGTTTATGGGCGGCCTTAGGAGATGTAGCAATTGGTTACATATTGGAAAACAGGATGGTTCCTAATATCCATACTTTGAGAGCTCGGTTCAAACACATCCCATGGGTCGTAACCCATTACTCTCAATTTAATCAGGTATGCACCCAGTACTTAGCGAACACCTCGAGCAATTATACCCCTACTTGGTATGATGCTATATGGAATCAAACGGTACACGCGAAAGGCTCTCGACTTTACAATAAAATATTAGAGATAGATTCTGATACCAAACCGCCGTTTATTGAAAGATGGGGAAAGGAAATTGGCCAATCTCTAGATGAAAGTACCATGGGACGGATTCTTGTGCATTCACATGGCTATTCAAGATGCATTTAGATTCAGGAAAATTTATTTTAAGATAGTCACAGGATGGTATAGAACTCCTGATAAATTGCACACTATTACCCCTTCAGTAGCAGCAGAATGCTGGAGATGTGGCGAAGATAGAGGAACCATGTATCACATATGGTGGTCGTGCCCACAAATCGCAAAGTATTGGGACTTAATCTCGAGGGAGGTTCAAAAGATATGCAAGATTAGCTCACCCATTACCCCATTAGTAGCTCAATCTTCCCGATTGCCACTATAAACTAGCTAATAATGCTTTACTTGCGCAACTAATTGCTGCAGCAAAGCTACTTATTCCAAAGTACTGGCTATCTAAAGAAACTCCTAGTCTGAGAGAGTGGGCTATTAAGGTTCAGGAGATTTATCAGTTGGAGGAACTTATTAGCTGGGAGACTCTAGCGTATGATAGGTTTCTAGTAGCTTGGGATAAATGGAAGGAGTGGTATAGAAGTTACACAAATCGAGGATTAATGAGAACACACTTAATAATACAACTGGTATTTGGATCAGGGGGCTCCCTGGTTCACTCTTCTCTCATGTTTTAGATGCAGTATGTATATCACTACTTACCGGATGTAGATGAGGTATAATAGTATTATTATTTTTTTCTTCGCATAGTAGTCAGCTGTGCAAGGAGTTGTCTTAACTAATATATGTAGGCTATGACTGGGTCTGCCTCATTGTGTCATTTTCTTAGTGTCGTTTATTCAGCTCTACTACATCTTATTCTCTCTTTAAACAGCACTGTATCAGAACATCCGCATATTCAGCTCTGTTTCATCTGTTTCTCTTTCACCAGCATTGATTCTAAACCGCCACTTACACATCTCTGCTAAATCCGTCTATTTCCTTCACCATTAGTGCTGTGACTGAACAGCGCTTATTCAGCTCTGCTACATCTGATTCTATCTTTCACCCGCATTGATTCTAAACCGCCACATACACATCTCTGCATATCTGCCCCCATAAGTGCCTTCTCCATCTGCCCCCATAGGTGCCTCCCATCCATTTCATATAGTTGCCCCCCAGTGTCCATACATAGCATACAGTTGCCCCCAGTGTCCATACATAGCATACAGTTGCCCCCAGTGTCCATACATAGCATACAGTTGCCCCCAGTGTCCATACATAGCATACAGTTGCCCCCAGTGTCCATACATAGCATACAGTTGCCCCCAGTGTCCATACATAGCATACAGTTGCCCCCAGTGTCCATACATAGCATACAGTTGCCCCCAGTGTCCATACATGGCATACAGTTGCCCCCAGTGTCCATACATAGCATAGAGTTGCCCCCAGTGTCCATACATAGCATAGAGTTGCCCCCAGTGTCCATACATAGCATAGAGTTGCCCCCAGTGTCCATACATAGCATACAGTTTCCCCCAGTGTCCATACATGGCATACAGTTTCCCCCAGTGTCCATACATAGCATACAGTTGCCCCCAGTGTCCATACATAGCATACAGTTGCCCCCAGTGTCCATACATAGCATACAGTTGCCCCCAGTGTCCATACATAGCATACAGTTGCCCCCCTTTATTGTCCAGTATTCAATAATCGTTGGTGGATTAGTGGGCCAGTAGATATTATACTTACCTTTTAGGAAATAGTATCCCGTTCCTCCGACGTCCGTCCGCTGACTCGCCCGAACTGTTCGGATGCCCGCGCATGCGCAGCTCTATCTCAGACGCGCTGGATATACTGCGCATGCGCGGAAGTGCGCGTTCTCGTATTACTGAAGAGGCTGGCCGATGAATGTATTCGGCTGTGGTGTGCAGGCGCGGCACATGGATGCGGCCGGCGAGATGAGGCCGTATCCATGGGAGACAATAGTAAACAAAGGGTTCTCATAGAACCTTTTTTAGGACGAATGGTAACTTTTTGAAAATTACATATATAGGAGGATATGTTCAGTGGGGGGAAATGAATTAGTTAAAACCTATTTAATGAAGTGGGGCAACCCCTTTAACAATTAATGTGACCATAACGGATTATGGAGTACTTCTGGTTATTTATTGTTTGTATACCTGCCATTGTCATGTCAATTTGATGGAAATATTAGTCAAAAATTGAAAATAAAGATTTGATTTAAAAAAAAACATGGCATCACTCTGATACTTATATTAGAACAAATGCTCACGCTGATGCAACAAGGACTAGCTGAAGGACAACAACCTCCACAGCTTTCTGGGGATCCTGTAGCTGAACCTGGAATGACGAAGTCGCATAAAAGAGGAAATGGAGGAGGAGAAGTTTCTGGTGCAGGGAGACATGGAGTTTTCCCAAGCACAGATAGGAAAGGAGGTTGGCACTCGGTATGATATATATGCTGATGATGAAGACGATGACATTGGCCATGACCAACCATTGCAGTGGGGTCTTAAAGAACTGGGTCCTCAGGCATGCTGGTGAGCATGACAAACTGCATGCTTGGTTGCCTACATGTTGGCAAGCATGTGGTTAGCCTTAAGCAAGGTGATGACTATTGGATAGCCATACTTTTAGATCATTGCAATCAAAGCAAAAAGGGGAGACTGTTTTACTGATGCCTGTCACCTGTATTTCTGTCCAGGAGTCCCATCTCCAACCTGGCTGAGTTAGAGACCTTCTACCCTCTCTGGTGGTGCTACCCTTACAATAAGTCTCAGAAGGCGCAGCAGCAGCCAATTTAGTTTTTTTAATGTGATGGAAGTTTTTTAAATGCTGTGCCAACCTGACTCATATCAGCAAAAGGACAAGCATTGCTTGAACAACTGGGTTCAGTCGTACCTGGACTGTGCCCTTTCTTCTGCACATAGCCTGTCCCCTGACTCAATAGACTTCTGGGAGGCAGATTGTAAAAGTGGCTGGAACTGGCCCAGTTTGATATATGTACTATCTTGTCCAGCCTCCAGTGCAGGGTATTCAGTGTGGCAGGTGGCATCGTCACACACCTCCAGCTGATGCCAAGGAGTAGATCTGCCAGAGAGTCATACACAGATTATCAGGCCAATGGGAGCAGATTCCATTATGGTCAAATTTATTTGTTCCCGGGGGGTGGGGCCTGATGGAGCATGGCATAACACGCGCGTCCAGGAGCTCCTGCTAGGATCCTGACTTCCAGCCTATCCACAGCAAACCACCACTGTTCAACTTAGCTTTAAGGGGACATCTAGCTCCACAGAGGTGCACCAGAGGCCATCAGAATGCCAAGAAAGGGCAAAACTCTGATGAAACCAGAGCATGAGGCACGGATCCAATATGGCGCAGACGAAGAGGAGAGCGCGCCTGTTACAGCGTGCCATTAGATAGCAGCGCGCCTGGATTAGTACGCACATAAGCCTCGAAAGAGCTTGTAGGAGAGGTGGGGAGATTCGGAGAGGGCTCAATCTACGTCATAAGGGAAGGAGAGTTCATCAGAAGATGAGCAGACAGTGCAGGGGTCCCAGCTATCCCATAAGCAGCAATATAGTGTAGAATCAAATGCACAAGGTGAAGTGGAGGAGACAGCAGAACCCACTTCAAAAGATGTAATGGCTGCAATAACACCCTTAAAAATTTTAATTTTCAATTTGGTAGCCTTAAAGAGGACCTTTCTATCATGCGTCATGATCTGCACAAAGTGGCAGAACACACTACTGAGGTAGAGCGAAGGGTGTCAGAAATGGAAGATGGGGTCAAACGGCTCCAAAAAGCAGCCAAAGTAATCGCCAAAGATATTGCTACATTATATGCTAAAACAGATGACCTTGAAAACCGGTCATGCCGGAATAATATCAGGCTTGTTGTGGTGCCAGAAACAGCGGAGGGCGTGAATGCTACCGAATTTATTGAAAAGTGGATAGCTGAAAAGTTCAAAGACAAAGGCCTATCGTCCTTATGTGTGGTGGAGAGATCACATTGCGTCCCTACAAGACCGTTGCGTTCTTGATGCCCACCTCTCCCAATCCTAGCAAAAATGTTTCACTATAAAGATAGAGACACTATACTACAGCGATCCAGGGACCACTCGGAGCTCACAATAAACGGCGTACAGGTCTCCATATTCCAGGATTATTCATCTGAAGTACAGAAGAAAGCCTGCTTCGTGGAAATAAAAAGACGACTCCGTAGATTACAAATACAATACTCCATGATGTATCCAGCTAAGTTGAGGGTAGTCGCCGTAGGATCTGCGCTGTTTTTTGAAGACCCGGATGCTGCACTACAGTGGCTAGACAAGAATGAACGGCAGCTCAGAAATCAGAACTTGGGCACCTGAAATATTCACTCAGTGAGTAAACTCAGTATAATTCCATTGTTGAGATTAAAGTTCCTACTGTGAACTTAAAAGGGAATTCCCAGTCACGTTGATGGGACGTCCCATTGCAGGAGCGTGAGTAGTACCGTTATATTCGTACTGGTGCGAGTTTTTAACGCACTTAGGTACGGGACTGAAGTTTGCAGTAGAGATTGTTGGGCTAGGTTTTTATGGTTAGCCCTATGTTATGAAAGTAATATTGGAAAATCTGAATACATTTTGTTTTTACTAAGGGGAAGGGGAGGGCAGGAGGGTACATTCCAGTATCGGCATGCTTATATGGAAGAAATTGCAGTTTTAGGATGGGAAAATGTGGACAACTGCTAAACACTTATGTAAATTGAAAGAATGTAATGGCGTCTATGACTAAAGTGATTAGTTGGAATGTGCGGGGAATGGCGGAGGCTAACAGAAGACATGGCATATTTAGATATTTATCGAGATACCAGCCAGCCATCTGCTGCCTACAGGAAACGCATATGACCAAATCAAACGTGCAATTGCTCCAAAAATATTGGGTTGGCTATTCTGTGCACTCGGTCTTCTCCGCATATTCCAGGGGAGTGAGTATATTTGTTAATAAGAATATACGCTTCAAATGTATACAGGAATTTGTGGATGTAGAGGGGAGGTTCATATGTGTCCACTGTGCGATTAATGGAATGAAGATGGTGCTGGTAACAATATTCCCCCGCCAAACACCTCAGTGCCGCTGAAAATGGTGCTGGAGTTTATGGCGGAATATCCTGACATTCCAGGCTTGATAGTTGGGGATTTTAATAATGTAATTTACGAAGAACTAGACAAGTGCAGACTGTCAACTGGAATGGAAGCTACCTTTGGTAGGCAGATATATGGAGAGAAATGCACCCAGGGGAAAATAAATATTCTTGCTGCTCGTCTACGTACAGTCAGGTCCATAAATATTGGGACATCGACACAATTCTAAAAATTTTTGCTCTATACACCACCACAATGGATTAGAGATGAAACGAACAAGGTGTGCTTTAACTGCAGACTGTCAGCTTTAATTTGAGTGTATTTACATCCAAATCAGGTGAACGGTGTAGAAATTTACAGCAGTTTGCATATGTGCCTCCTACTTGTAAAGGGACCAAATGTAATGGGACAGAATAATAATCATAAATCAAACTTTCCCTTTTTAATACTTGGTTGCAAATCCTTTTCAGTCAATTACAGCCTGAAGTCTGGAACGCGTAGACATCACCAGACGCTGGGTTTTATCCCTGGTGATGCTCTGCCAGGCCTCTACTGCAAATGTCTTCAGTTCCTGCTTGTTTTTGGGGCATTTTCCCTTCAGTTTTGTGTTCAGCAAGTGAAATGCATGCTCAATCGGATTCAGGTCCGGTGATTGACTTGGCCATTGCATAGCATTCCACTTCTTTCCTTCAAAAAACTCTTTAGTTGCTTTTGCAGTATGCTTTGGGTCATTGTCCATCTGCAGTGTGAAGCGCCGTCCAATGAGTTCTGAAGCATTTGGCTGAATATGAGCAGATAATATTGCCGGAAACACTTCAGAATTCACCTTGCTGCTTTTGTCAGCAGTCACATCATCAATTAATACAAGACAACCAGTTCCATTGGCAGCCATACATGCCCACGCCATGACACTACCACCACCACCATGCTTCACTGATGAGGTGGTAATGCTTAGGATCATGAGCAGTTCCTTTCCTTCTCCATACTTTTCTCTTCCCATCACTCTGGTACAAGTTGATCTTGGTTTCATCTGTCCATATGATGTTGTTCCAGAACTGTGAAGGCTTTTTTAGATGTCGTTTGGCAAACTCTCTAATCTGGAATTCCTGTTTTTGAGGCTCATTAATGGTTTACATCTTGTGGTGAACCCTCTGTATTCACCCTGGTGAAGTCTTCTCTTGATTGTTGACTTTGACACACATACACCTACCCCCTGGAGAGTGTTCTTGATCTGGCCAACTGTTGTAAAGAGTGTTTTCTTCACCAGGGAAAGAATTCTTCGGTCATCCACCACAGTTGTTTTCCGTGGTCTTCCGGGTCTTTTGGTGTTGCTGAGCTCACCAGTGTGTTCCTTTTTTTTTTTTTTTAAAGAATGTTCCAAACAGTTGTTTTGGCCACGCCTAATGTTTTTGCTATCTCTTTGATGGGGTTGTTTTTTTTTTCAGCCTAATGATGGCTTGCTTCACTGATAGTGACAGCTCTTTGGATCTCATCTTGAGAGTTGACAGCAACAGATTCCAAATGCAAATAGCACACTTGAAATGAACTCTGGACCTTTTATCTGCTCATTGTAATTTGGATAATGAAGGAATAACACGCACCTGGCAATGGAACAGCTGAGAAGCCAATTGTCCCATTACTTTTGGTCCCTTAACAAGGCACATATGCAAACTGTTGTAATTCCTACACCGTTCACCTGATTTGGATGTAAATACCCCCCCCCCCCCAAAAAAAAAATAAAGCTGACAGTCTGCAGTTAAAGCGCATCTTGTTTGTTTCATTTCAAATCCATTGTGGTGGTGTATAGTCAAAAATTTTAGAATTGTGTCGATGTCCCAATATTTATGGACCTGACTGTATATGTCTCTTTCTAGGATTGATATGGGGTTGGCAAACATGCACATGTACCCATTAGTGAATAGGTCTGATTATTTAATTTCAGATCATTCACCGTTGTGTGTGGACTTGGACCTGTCCAGAGGCACTAGACCGGGCCTAGAATCTGGCATCTTAACGCCTTCTGGTTAAATGTTATGAGTGAAATGAAACATGTAAAAGCTGCCACGAAGGAATATTTTGAAATTAATGAGGGTACAGCCTCTGCCCTCTCAGTATGGGAAGCATCGAAGGCATGTATGAGGGGAATCTTAATTAAGTCCATCAGCAGGATACACTCAGACATGCAGGCAGTGGAGATGGCCTTTACTCAGGTCCCAAATTATCAAAATAGTGATAGATTGCGAGATGCACAGGAAACATTGTGTTTTCATCTCATTCAGGCAGCAGTTTATGTGTTTGTCTTTAGCAAATTTACATAGGAACTGTATTAAGGCTATTGGCAGGCCTAGCTGTATACACATATAAGGCATATTAACAAACTAGGACAGGTCTTAGGCTACTTTCACACTTGCGTTCGGGGCTCCGCTTGTGAGTTCCGTTTGAAGGCTCTCACAAGCGTCCCCGAACTGATCCGTCCAGCCCTAATGCATTCTGAGTGGATACGGATCCGCTCAGAATGCATCAGTATGGCTCCGTCTGTCCTCCGCTCCGCTCAACAGGCGGACACCTGAACGCTGCTTGCAGCGTTCGGGTGTCCGCCTGGCCGTGCGGAGGCAAACGGATCCGTCCAGACTTACAATGTAAGTCAATGGGGACGGATCTGTTTGAAGTTGACACAGTATGGCTCAATTTTCAAACGGATCCGTCTCCCATTGACTTTCAATGTAAAGTCAAAACGGATCCGTTTGCACTATTTGTTCATGGTAATGCAAACGGATCCGTTCTGAACGGAGCCACCGTCTGCATTAATATGAGCGGATCCGTTCAGAACGGATCCGATCGAACGCTAGTGTGAAAGTAGCCTTAGCTGGCCAGCTACACTCCCACCAAAATTATCTATAAGGGACCCGCACTTCCGGGTCTGCATTTCCTTTCCCGAAAAAAATGGAACATGCCCTATTCTTGGAATGCACATTACCGGTGTCTGTGTTTTGCGGATCCGCAAAACACACACGGACATGTGAATGTAACCTAATTCTATGTGCTTAGTGGTAGGACTTGAACATGAATTTGAGGAATTTTCCATCAGGTTCTCAACTTCCAAGTGTCTTTTATCACTCAAGTAGAACAACTAACTTCTGTATAGGACGTTCCAACTTTAGTGGAGTAGTGAGACGTTTTCCTTTATTTTCAAGTTTTGAGTCTCCTATTTCGAACTACACTCTTACTCGTTTGTCTTCATCCTTTTGAACTTCTAGAACTTTGGCCAATTTCCATTGACTTCTAGGTAAGGCTGGGTTCACACGGGCGTCTCGTTTTGGGTCCGAATGCGTCCCAGGTGTATTGCGGAAAACCCGCGCGAGTAGGTACGCAATTGCAGTCAGTTTTTTTTTTTTTTTTTTTTTTATATATTTTATTAGTTTATAATACAAAAATTCATATCCATATTACAATTATAATATTATAAAATCCTACAGTCCGTGAAATTTGTAATTTGCAACATGATTAAGAACAATTTCATACAAGTATCCATGCTTATGGAGACATCAAGAATACAAATGGAGATCTCACTTGCTGGGGGAAATGCGGGATACGTCCGTCATCCACAGCCTAATACGGCAAAACAAACACACAAAACATCCCACTTGACATGTTGTTGTCTATACAGGGGAAAAAAAAAAAAAAAAGGTAAGGGGCCCGCAGCCCGGGCGGCCTCCGGGGAGCGAGCATGTGCCCCGCGCTCTCTCCCCCGATCATGGGCAAGAAATTGACAGGATTGACAGCCATATCACCATTCATCCGATACTCACATTAACCGTACGTAGCGGGCCTACTGCAATCTTTGATCGCAAGCATTTCATGAAACAAGTTTGGGGGTCCAGCAGTCTTCTTTCGCAGTGGAAAAGAAAACTCTTACATATTTTGCTGCCTCATCCCCATATAGTTAGTTTAGGAGTTTAATGCCCGCCTTAACCGTACCACACATATATCCACCTTAGTGTCTCGCATATAAAGGGACTCAACTTGAGTATCACTCGGTGATCACCGGCATTTAGGGAAGATGTAAACATGAGCACTACCTAAAACCGGCTCTGTCCCGCTGAGAAAACACCTCTTGGTGCCCATACAACGTGTGTCATATCCCTGCCTGAAGTCGAGCCGCATGTCTGACAGAGAGAGCCGCGTCCCAGGGCACACCCAGTCGCCGGGCTGCCCAATATCCCGGGCTCCGGGTCCCCACCCATAACCGGCACGGTAGTGTGGTTCGATTAAAAATCATAGTTTAATGCCGGAAGGTACCGCCATCCCCCAGCATTCCTAGAGATACTCCAGTACCCAAATGCAGCTTCACCTCCTTAACTATTTATGATTCATATAGATGGGGCCGGACTAATAGGATCCTCCCCAACCCACCCCGCCAAACCCCCCCCCCCCCCCCCCCCCACCTTGCAGGAAAAAAAAAAAAAAAAAAAAATTATTTAGGCTTGTCCCAGTCTGCCCACAATTTGCCCCACTTTAGATAGGATCCTCTTTGTTTATACAAAATCCTCTCGTAACTTTTCACTTTCTCGACCAAGCTTAACCAGTGGTTGCAGTCTGGAGCAGAAGAGCAAAACCATAATCTGGAAATGAGAAGCCTGGCCAAAAACATTACCTTGATCAATAGTTGGCGTTTTATAGGCTGGTAATTAACCTCTGATAAATCTCCCAGGACCCATATCCTGGGGGACAAAGGGACATCAATATTGAGTTTACGAGCCAAATTAATTTGGACCGATCTCCAATAGCTGCTCACCATTGGGCAATCCCAAAGCAAATGTAAATGATCTGCCTCGGAATTGCCACAGCGTGGGCAGTCAGAGGAGGCTCTAAGTCCTCTCCTATATAACCACCTAGGTGTCACATATATTTTGTGCAAAATATTAAATTGTACAACAGTGTGATTAAAGTTGTGTGAAACGGATTTTAAACTTTCCCCTATATTCTCCCAATCTGGGGGACCCATATCTAAAAGTACAGAAGACCAGGATCTTTGTCCTGGAGAAAGAACACCCAAAAAAAATTCTTTCATTAAGTGTCTATAACAATGTGATATTTTAATTCTCGTGACAGTTTTTTTTACAGAATAAATCATGTAAGAATTGCGGAGTATCTATAGAAAGAAGGTGGCTATTCAAAGTAGTAGAAAGTGCTGACCTCAATTGAAAGTATGCATACCAAGCCACCTCGCCCAGGTTTGATCTTTGCCTTAGCTTCGTCAGAGACAGGATTTGTCCGCCGCTGACCACCTGATATAAGTACTGAACATTCTTAGTCCTCCAATACTGGCAACAACGCAAGTCCCCTAACTCCAAGAGCTTTGAGTTATGCCACAGTGGAGTACAAATAAGTGATGCCTTGACTCCACACCAGCTCCTTATAACTAACCACATCTTTATAGCCATTCTGCAAAAAAGTGTATACCCAGTCTGTGGGTTTGCTAAATAATCGGACTCCAATACAGTAAAAAAATCCGAAAATCCTGAGTCTTTCACCACTCTGTTGCAGAAATGGCTACTTTCCCAATCATTAAAAAAACAAAGTTGAGAGGCCACAAAATAGCCCTTAAAATAAGGGAGGTTAAGACCTCCCTGATTATAGGGCATAGAAAAATAGAGTGCCTTCAGTCTCACGCGCTTCCTCCCCCATAATAGATCATTAATCATCCGCTCTATCAATCTAAAATACTTGTCCGTGATCCATACAGGCGAGTTGCGCAGGACATAAAGAACCTGGGGCAGCACTACCATTTTTATTAGAGAGATTCTATCCGCTCTTGCAGGCAGAATTTTTTGCCATATCTTAATTTTTAGCCTCAGCTTTTTCAAGAGGGGAATCAAATTGAGTTGTAAGAATTCCTGAGGTTCGGCAGAGACTGAAATCCCCAGGTATTTTATTGAATCGGAAATTGTTAGCTGGTTGTCCCAGTCGCCTCGCAGCTCATCTATAGGGAGGAGAACAGTCTTCTCCCAATTAATCTGCAAACCAGACGGAGCAGAAAAAGAACCCACCAAATCCATTATTCGAGGGAGAGTGGTTTCTGTTTGATGGACAAAAACCAAGATGTCATCTGCGTAGAGGGATACACGATCATGCTTTCCCATTACACCAAAGCCGGACACCTGCAAGTCTTGCCTAATGCTAACTGCTAAGGGTTCAATATAAATGTTAAACAAGAGGGGGGAAAGAGGACATCCTTGACGGGTACCTCTTCCTAGGGAAAAACTCTCAGAGATCGTATCATTGATCCTAATCCTGGCAACTGGAGAGCCATATAGTAACTGCACCATTGACATAAATCTCGGACCAAATCCCATTTTTTTCATCACCTCCCAGAGAAAAATCCACTCCAACATCAGTTTTGACTGCGATTACGTTCCGTTGTTCAGCTATTATCGGGCGGGTGCAATGTGTTTTGCACGTGCGTGATAAAAAACTGAATGTGGTACCCAGACCCGAACTTCTTCACTGAAGTTCAGGCTTGGCTTCAAGGTTGTGTAGATGTAATTATTTTCCCTTATAACATGGTTATAAGGGAAAATAATAGCATTCTTTAATACAGAATGGTTAGTACAAGGTCAATTGAGGGTTAAAAAATAAAAAAATAAATTAACTCACCTCCTCCAATTGATCGCGTAGCTGCCGGTCGCCTGTTCTTTTTCAAGACCTGTCAAAAGACCTGTGGTGACGTCACTGAGCTCATCACAAGGTCCATTCACATGGTCCATCACCACGGTGATGGACCATGTGATTGGACCTTGTGATGTGATGTCACCACAGGTCCTTTAGCTGGCAGCTCATGATTAAAGAAGTAAGAAGAGATCGGCAACTACGCGATCAAGAGGAGGAGGTGAGTTAATTTTTTATTTATTTATTAACCCTCAATTGACCTTCTACTAAGCATTCTGTATACAATAATGCTATTATTTTACCTTATAACCATGTTATAAGGGAAAATAATACAGTGAATAGACTGTCATCTTAGTAACCATGCGTGAAAATCGCACCGCATCCGCACTTGCTTGCGAATGCTTGCGATTTTCACTCAGCCCCATTCACTTCTATGGGGCCTGTGTTGCGTGATAAACGCACAATATAGAGCATGCTGCGATTTTCACGAGAGTGGGCTCACTCACAATTTTGCCCAAAAACACAGCCATGAATAAAGAATGGTACCAAAACACCCTCCAACAGCAACTTCTTCCAACAATCTAACAACAGTTTGGTGAAGAACAATGCATTTTCCAGCACAATGGAGCACCGTGCCATAAGGCAAAAGTGATAACTAAGTGGCTCGGGGACCAAAACGTTGACATTTTGGGTCCATGGCCCACTAATTCTGACAAACTCCAAGAAGTGATTATGAAAGAATGGGTTGCTATCAGTCAGGTATTGGCCCAGAAGTTGATTGAGAGCATGCCCAGTCGAATTGCAGAGGTCCTGAAAATAAAGGGCCAACACTGCAAATACTGACTCTTTGCATAAATGTCATGTAATTGTCGATAAAAGCCTTTACAACGTATGAAGTGCGTGTAATTAGATTTCACTACATCACAGAAACAACTGAAACAAAGATCTAAAAGCAGTTTAGCAGCAAACTTTGTGAAAACTAATATTTGTGTCATTCTCAAAACTTTTGGCCACGACTGTACATTCTGAACTAGAAGATGATCATAATTGAGACCTACATTCTTCATTGTTGCTGCACGTTCAGAGTCACTGATGGATTCCAGTACCTCTCTGTTGTTTGAGATGAATTTGTGAAGGCTCAGGTTTCCTCTTGCGCATAACTCTCTTGGCTTTCTTTCACTAGTTTGATTGCAGATTCTCTAGACTCTAGATTTTATGAGACCATCATCTACATAAAAGTTTTTCTTCATAAAATTTGCTGCTGATGGGCAATCCTTTTCATTCTGATTAGGCAGGTACTTCATACCATAATTGGCGCAACCTGGAGATGATGCTGCTCCAAACAGGTGTACCTTTTATTCTGTATTCTGATGGCTCTGTATCTGTATCTCCATCCTCCCACCATAGAAACCTCAGCAAGTCTCTATCTTCATTCTTCACATGAAACTGGTGGAACATCTTTTCAACGTCGCATATGACTTTCTGAATCTACAGAGTACTCCAGGCAGAGTGTTTGTAAGATCTGGTCCTTTTAGTAGATTCACGAAAAAGGAGATGAAGAAGGGTTGGTGGAGCGCCAAGTATTGAAGAAGAAATGATACCATTAATAGAGGCTTGGAGTGCCTCCCCAGAGATAAATAAAACCAAATGGTGTAAAGCCAAATAGGAAATTAAAAATATATAATTTTATTTTTACATAAAAACCCTGATCATCAGTAAGTATATTTACTGTATTATTTTGCAGATTATAATATAACACAGTCGTGTTTTTACTAACTTCACCAGGGGGGGTGGCGCAAGATAAAGTTCAAGACACTTGATGCCAGAATAACCCCCCCTTGCCGAGGTTGCCTATAGAATGTACGTTTCCTATGTCGTCCTGTTGATTGATTTATGACTCAAAAGGACTCCAGTACTTTGCTGAGCAATCAAATACTACTCTAATCTTATCTGGTTTCTTTGAGTGGTAGACACCTTGATGTGGGATGTACCACACTGCTCCCTCTTTAGGCTGATTATTAACTTTCTCTGCATGTCCTTCTTTGAGGATAAAGTCCTCTAGCTGTCAGTCCTTTGACCCTTTGACTGTTCACTAATATGTCTCTCCCTGTCATTGTGGTGAGTTTGAGCTTCACTGGTTCTGTAGCCATTTGTAATTTTTTGCAGATTTCTTGATCAATGAAGGTGACGTCACTCTGGGCATCCAGTAGCGCATAGGCGTAAACCTTACAGAGGAAGATGTTCTAAGTTTGCTGTCTAAAGTGAAGACAAATAAGTCACAGGGGCCTGATGAGATACACCCAAAATTATTAAAAGAGCTTAGTGGTGAGCTGGCAAAACCGTTAACAGATTTATTTAACCAATCATGAGTAACAGGAGTCGTCCCGGAAGATTGGAAATTGGCAAATGTCGTGCCCATTCACAAGAAAGGTAGTAAGGAAGAATCGAGCAACTATAGACCAGTGAGTCTGACATCAATAGTAGGCAAATTAATGGAAACCCTATTAAAGGATAGGATTGTAGAACATCTAAAATCCCATGGATTGCAAGATGAAAAACAGCATGGGTTTACTTCAGGGAGATCATGTCAAACAAATCTTATAGATTTTTTTGACTGGGTGACTAAAATAATAGACGGTGGAGGTGCAGTAGACATCGCATATCTAGATTTTAGTAAGGCTTTTGACACTGTCCCACATAGAAGACTTATCAATAAACTGCAGTCATTGAGCATGGACTCCCATATTGCTGAGTGGATTAGGCAGTGGCTGAGTGACAGACAACAGAGGGTTTTAGTCAATGGAGAACATTCAAAACAAGGTCATGTTACCAGTGGGATTCCACAGGGATCTGTACTGGGACCAATTTTGTTTAATATCTTCATAAGTGATATTGCAAAAGGCCTCGATGGTAAGGTTTGTCTTTTTGCTGATGACACAAAGATATGTAACAGGGTTGATGTTCCTGGAGGGAAACGCCAAATGGAAAAGGATTTAGGAAAACTAGAAGAATGGTCAGAACTCTGGCAACTGAAATTTAATGTGGATAAGTGCAAGATAATGCACCTGGGGCGTAAAAACCCAAGGGCAGAATATAGAATATTTGACACAGTCCTGACCTCAGTATCTGAGGAAAGGGATTTAGGAGTAATTATTTCAGAAGACTTAAAGGTGGGAAGACAATGTAATAAAGCAGCATGAAATGCCAGCAGAATGCTTGGATGTATAGGGAGAGGTATAAGCAGTAGAAAGAGTGAAGTGCTTATGCCACTGTACAGATCACTGGTGAGACCTCACTTGAAGTATTGTGCGCAGTACTGGAGACCATATCTCCAGAAGGATATTGATACTTTGGAGAGAGTTCAGAGAAGAGCTACTAAACTGGTCCATGGATTGCAGGATAAAACTTACCAGGAAAGGTTAAAAGACCTTAATATGTATAGCTTGGAAGAAAGAAGAGACTGAGGGGATATGATAGAAACTTTTAAATACATAAAGGGAATCAACTCGGTAAAGGAGGAGAGCATATTTAAAAGAAGAAAAACTACCACAAGAGGACACAGTTTTAAATTAGAGGGGCAAAGGTTTAAAAGTAATATAAGGAAGTATTACTTTACTGAGAGAGTAGTGGATGCATGGAATAGCCTTCCTGCAGAAGTGGTAGCGGCAAATACAGTGAAGGAGTTTAAGCATGCATGGGATAGGCATAAGGCTATCCTTCATATAAGATAGGGCCAGGGACTATTCATAGGATTCAGATATATTGGGCAGACTAGATGGGCCAAATGGTTCTTATCTGCCGACACATTCTATGTTTCTATGTTTCTTGTTCCTCCTTTTAGGTTTTGAAATGCACACTGGTACAACCATTGATGTGCCATTGCTTTCTCCTTCCCTCACTCTGCAAAAGAATACCAATACTTTATTTCTTTCCTCAGTATCTTTAGGTATTGAGGATTGATCTTTCTTTGGATGTTCATCATGTAGTGGTGTAGGATGGCGTCATTTGCAAACGCTGCATGTGGCCTTTTTCTTACACTTTTTAGTAACATGGCCTTTTCTTAGGCATCCGAAACACAGTAGGTTATCCAGCACACATTTTATTTTCTTCTGGGGACTTCTCCTTCAATTGTTGACACTTATGTATGGAGTGGTTCTCTCCACAGACCATACACTTGAAGGTAGTCTGAAGATTTGTCTCTCTACTGATCCCAGTAGTGACTTTGAACTTGCTCTCGTAGGTATCTGGACCTTTTAGCTGCTGTGTTGGTTGCATAGCTAGTTGCTCTTGCACGTCTTATCTCTCTTGCAGGCCTTTCTTCTAAGGATTTTAAGACATATGATAATCTTACTGGATTATATGCTATCCGTGCTTCCTTATTGACAAACTCAGAACTCTTTAAAACTTGGGAATTTCTTGCCTAGATCTAACTTTATTCACATAGTGATTCCATCTAGAAGCCAATTCTTCAGGTAGCTTAGTTAGCATCCTGTGGTTTTCTAGATGGTCCTTCAGTACTTCCAGCCCTTGAACGTTTGGGATGGCATTGCTGCATGCTTGCAGGAAGTCACCATACTCTTGGAGTCTGAAGTGTTCTGTAGGACCTATTGTAGGCCAGATAAAGAAAAGGTGAGTCCTTTTCTTTATCTTATCTGGTATAGATAGAGGGTAAATTTACACACCTTTTTCCTAACCCTGGACTAGGCCTCTCTTTTGTTTTTCTGAGCAGGGATGGAAGAATAATAACTTATTCTCTCACTAAATGCTGGAGATTCCCTTCCATTTTCATGGGCGTAAGTAGGAAAGTAGGAGTCTGCTTCTTCACTTAGAACATATTTGAACCTATGACTACTCTGATTCATATCCTCTTCATGTACTGTAAGTCTGGCTTCTATGATCTTAACTTCTTTTTGCCTTTCCAGACTTTTCATCTGTTGGCCCTGTGGATCCATTTGAGCTTCCATCTGATGGCATTGTGCATCCTTTTCAGCTTCGTTTTCAGCGATCAGTTGGCGCTGCACCTCGATGGCAGCTTCCATTTCAATTTCTGCTCTCTTGACATTGACAGCAAGTTGTTCAGCTAATTCCTTTCTTTTGGCTGAAGTAATTGAGGACTCTGATATGTGGGTGGCACTTCCGCTAGCGAAGGAAGTCCCACTTGAGATTGTGGTTCCCCCTAAGGACCTAGCATAGTCTCTCATAAAAAGCTTGTTCATTCTACTTCTTGCTTTAACTTCATCATAGTTTTCTGCAGATGACAGTTCTCTCATGAGCTTTACTAAATCTTTAGTGATCACAGTACATGTGTCCATGTTCCTTACAATAACTTGGGAAGGTGACGTAAACGACCGCAGGTTGACATATGCTGCCATAAGCTCTGATTCAGATTCTTCTGCTGTCTCTACCATATCACTCAAGTTCCCTTTCATACTTTTTTGCTTTAGCTTTCTACGAATGTCTTTTTTTTTTTTTTTTTTTTTTATTAAATTATTTTTTTTATTTATTTTGTGTCCAAAACATAAGTTTTAAAAATAGAACATGATGTTACAAAAATGCACCAAGTATTAACAATTAACTCAGCTTATCCATCATAAATGCAAAATTACAATCCACAAAAAAGTACAGAAGAAAGCCTATTTCCCCCCACCCACCACCCTCCCTCGTTGTCTCGGAGCACGTCCACGGTGAACAGGGTTTTATGGCCATCCCGGCCAGGTTCTATCCCACTTGATTTTCTGGCTCTTATTATAGATAGCAAATTTCTCATATTTCTTAACTTTGTCGACAAGTTGGTGCCACGCAGCTACCGGCAGAGGACCTTTTGCACCCCAGTTCCTAGCAATTACTACCCTGGCCAACATCAATGACTTCATCCAGAACATATTTTCTCTTCCTTCCCCGTCCAATACGGGAGCCCCTAGTACAGCAACGGTAATGTCTACATCGTAGTTAAATGAGGAGCGCCTCCGCAGCTCAGAGAAGACATTGGTCCAGAAACTCTGGATCAGAGGACATGCCCAGATAAGATGTATGAAATCCTCGCGATGAGTTTGACACCTGCGGCATTCATCTGACACATTGGGATAAAACCGAGAAAGAGAGAGTGGCGTGTAGTATAAACAATGTAGTATCCTAAACTGAATTAACCTGTGATTCCCAGATATAGAGATCTTCCGCATATTTTTATAGATTAATTCCCATCTTATTATTTTTTTATTCCCGATATCTTGGCTCCATTTTGCTTCACTTCTAAACTTATTCATTTTACCCATTTCCACTCTCAATTTATTATAGATTAGTGAAATGGACCTAGTGTTCTGGTATGAATTAAAACACCAATCCATAAAATCCTGTGGTTTAATCTTGAAAACCTTTTTATTTTTAGTGCATGTGAAAGCGTGTTTAGCCTGAAAATACAGGGAGTGCAGAATTATTAGGCAAGTTGTATTTTTGAGGATTCATTTTATTATTGAACAACAACCATGTTCTCAATGAACCCAAAAAACTCATTAATATCAAAGCTGAATATTTTTAGAAGTAGTTTTTAGTTTGTTTTTAGTTTTAGCTATTTTAGGGGGATATCTGTGTGTGCAGGTGACTATTACTGTACATAATTATTAGGCAACTTAACAAAAAACAAATATATACCCATTTCAATTATTTATTTTTACCAGTGAAACCAATATAACATCTCAACATTCACAAATATACATTTCTGACATTCAAAACAAAACAAAACAAATCAGTAACCAATATAGCCACCTTTCTTTGCAAGGACACTCAAAAGCCTGCCATCCATGGATTCTGTCAGTGTTTTGATCTGTTCACCATCAACATTGCGTGCAGCAGCAACCACAGCCTCCCAGACACTGTTCAGAGAGGTGTACTGTTTTCCCTCCTTGTAAATCTCACATTTGATGATGGACCACAGGTTCTCAATGGGGTTCAGATCAGGTGAACAAGGAGGCCATGTCATTAGATTTTCTTCTTTTATACCCTTTCTTGCCAGCCACGTTGTGGAGTACTTGGACGCGTGTGATGGAGCATTGTCCTGCATGAAAATCATGTTTTTCTTACCTTGCAGACTTCTTCCTGTACCACTGCTTGAAGAAGGTGTCTTCCAGAAACTGGCAGTAGGACTGGGAGTTGAGCTTGACTCCATCCTCAACCCGAAAAGGCCCAACAAGCTCATCTTTGATGATACCAGCCCAAACCAGTACTCCACCTCCACCTTGCTGGCGTCTGAGTCGGACTGGAGCTCTCTGCCCTTTACCAATCCAGCCATCTGGCCCATCAAGACTCACTCTCATTTCATCAGTCCATAAAACCTTAGAAATATCTTGAGATATTTCTTGGCCCAGTCTTGACGTTTCAGCTTGTGTGTCTTGTTCAGTGGTGGTCGTCTTTCAGCCTTTCTTACCTTGGCCATGTCTCTGAGTATTGCACACCTTGTGCTTTTGGGCACTCCAGTGATGTTGCAGCTCTGAAATATGGCCAAACTGGTGGCATCTTGGCAGCTGCACGCTTGACTTTTCTCAGTTCATGGGCAGTTATTTTGCGCCTTGGTTTTTCCACACGCTTCTTGCAAACCCTGTTGACTATTTTGAATGAAACGCTTGATTGTTCGATGATCACGCTTCAGAAGCTTTGCAATTTTAAGAGTGCTGCATCCCTCTGCAAGATATCTCACTATTTTTGACTTTTCTGAGCCTGTCAAGTCCTTCTTTTGACCCATTTTGCCAAAGGAAAGGAAGTTGCCTAATAATTATGCACACCTGATATAGGGTGTTGATGTCATTAGACCACACCCCTTCTCATTACAGAGATGCACATCACCTAATATGCTTAATTGGTAGTAGGCTTTCGAGCCTATACAGCTTGGAGTAAGACAACATGCATAAAGAGGATGATGTGGTCAAAATACTCATTTGCCTAATAATTCTGCACGTAGTGTATTTATACCTATCTAATAGTTTACTATCTCTGTGCCCAAATATATCCTCGAAAGTCCTAATATCCCCATTATATGTCATTTGATCAACCCTAACTATTCCCTTCCTTACCCAAAATTCAATATCCTCAATCTTATTAAATTCACGAAGATGTGCATTATACCATAAAGCGGTAAATCTAAATGCATTTGAAGTGCATTCCAAACAAAGTGCATAGAGTGTGAGATTATATATTTTTTCCCCTCCTCTCCTATATAACCGGTTTCTAGAATACTAAATATATCCCGCTGGAGTCCTCTATAATTTCTAACAAGTTGAGAGTATGTCTTAAGGGGGGCAGAAAAATAACACTGTATTTGGGAGGCCAAATAATAGCCCCGCAAGTAAGATACGGATAACCCCCCATTCTCCTCTGCTAACCATATGTAATTCTGTTTGATACGTGCTCTTTTTCTGCCCCAAATCAATTCATTAAGCAGTCTCTCGAGAACTTCGAAGTGTGCATCCTCAATCTAGATCGGGCATGAAGCCATTTGATATAGTATCTGTGGGAGAAGGACCATTTTAATTTGGGCGATCCTGTCTGCCTGACCCAGCGTCAGCTTTTGCCACACGCGTACCTTATTTTTGGTTTTATCTATCAGTGGCATAATATTCAGTTTGGTATAATCTCTCATCACAGGACTAATCCGGACCCCCAAATATTCTAGTGAATCTGTTAGGGTTAGGCATCTAACGGCCGCCACTTTGCCTCAGGGGATCCTATTTAACGGTAGTAAGGCTGATTTCTGCCAATTCACTTTGTATCCAGAAAAAGATCAAAATTAATTTATTATCTTCATAACGCAGGGTAAGGCTAAATAACCATCCTTTAAATATATGAGGACATCATCTGCGTACAGACCGATTTTATCTTGCAGATCCTGGCCTCCAAAACCAAGAACATGAGTATCCTGTCTTACTCGACATGCCAGGGGCTCTAGAAAAATGGCAAATAAGAGAGGAGATAAAGGACATCCTTGTCCCCCGCTGTAGTTCAAAGGGGTCCGACAAAGAGCCATTTACGTTTATCCTTGCCCTAGGGGATTCATACAATAATTTAACCCACTGGACAAAATTGGGGCCGAAGTTCATCCTACTCATTACTTCCCACAAGAAGTTCCACTCCACCCTGTCAAAGGCCTTGGCGGTGTCTAGAGATAGGATGGAGCGGTCCTCTCCCTCTACCAGATAGATATTCATTAGTGTCCTCCGGATGTTAGTCTGGGCTGAGCGTGTTGGTATGAATCCCGTTTGATCAGGATGTATTATCTTAACGATTAAGTCTATTGGCAAGCACTTTAGCACCGAGTTTATAGTCAGTGTTAAGTAAGGAGATGGGTCTGTATGACCCCATCTCCAATTCATTCTTGCCCTTTTTTAAAACCTAAGAGATGATAGCTTCAGACATTGATGGTGGTAATCGGACCTCATGCCAAGACAAATTTAACTACCTCAGTCCCCCTAGCTTAAACACCCTTAATGACCAGACCACTTTTTACAATTCTGCACTACACTACTTTTACCGTTTATTGCTCGGTCATGCAACTTACCACCCAAATGAATTTTACCTCCTTTTCTTCTCACTAATAGAGCTTTCATTTGGTGGTATTTCATTGCTGCTGACATTTTTACTTTTTTTTGTTATTAATCGAAATTGAACGAAATTTTTGCAAAAAAATGAAAATTTTCACTTTCAGTTGTAATTTTTTTTTTTTTAAAACGACATCTATATATAAATTTTTCTCTAAACTTATTGTTCTACATGTCTTTGATAAAAAAAGTTTGGGTAAAAAAAAAAAATGGTTTGGGTAAAAGTTATAGCGTTAACAAACTATGGTACAAAAATGTGAATTTCCGCTTTTTGAAGCAGCTCTGACTTTCTGAGCACCTGTCATGTTTCCTGAGGTTCTACAATGCCCAGACAGTAGAAAAACCCCACAAATGACCCCATTTCGGAAAGTAGACACCCTAAGGTACTCGCTGATGGGCATAGTGAGTACATAGAACTTTTTATTTTTTGTCACAAGTTAGCGGAAAATGATGATTTATTTTATTTTATTTTTTTTCCTTACAAGGTCTCATATTCCACTAACTTGTGACAAAAAATAAAAACTTCCATGAACTCACTATGTCCATCACAAAATACCTTGGGGCGTCTTCTTTCCAAAATAGGGTCACTTGTGGGGTAGTTATACTGCCCTGGCTTTTTAGGGGCCCTAATGTGTGAGAAGTAGTTTGAAATCAAAATGTGTAAAAAATGCCCTGTGGAATCCTAAAGGTGCTCTTTGGAATGTGGGGCCCTTTGCCCACCTTGGCTGCAAAAAAGTGTCACACATGTGGTATCGCCGTACTCAGGAGAAGTTGGGCAATGTGTTTTGGGGTGTCATTTTACATATACCCATGCTGGGTGAGAGAAATATCTGGGCAAAAGACAACTTTTCCCATTTTTTTTATACAAAGTTGGCATTTGACCAAGATATTTATCTCACCCAGCATGGGTATACGTAAAAAGACACCCCAAAACACATTGCCCAACTTCTCCTGAATACGGCGATACCACGTGTGACACTTTTTTGCAGCCTACATGCGCAAAGGGGCCCAAATTCCTTTTAGGAGGGCATTTTTAGACATTTGGATTCCAGACTTCTTCTCACGCTTTAGGGCCCCTCTAAAATGCCAGGGCAGTATAAATACCCCACATGTGACCCCATTTTGGAAAGAAGACACCCCAAGGTATTCAATGAGGGGCATGGCGAGTTCATAGAAGGGTCCGCACCAGAACCACAGATTTCCGTCGGATCCACTCTATCTGGTAATAAATTAGTTAGATCAGTGGTTAGCTTTTAGTTATCTGCCTTGACAGTCAGGCCTCCCAACCAGGTTCTGTTCAGCAATAATAACCGGGGGGCCTATCCCGGCTCAGGTCGAATCCCAGCGAGCAATCCCCCCGGACAGACCCACACCACTCCACTGGGCGAGCATTCCAGTGTCAGCACATATGTGCCTAAAGTAAAGAATTCCGATAAAGCAAACTATATCATCTCTAACAACCTTAGCCAAGCCCAAGTCAAGGTGTTAATAGGGCTGCGGAGCTATAGGGCTATAGAGCTATTGCATATAATGGGGAAAAAGTTCACTAATCTGCCCGCCAAGGGCCGCCATTCAGCTCTGAGGTGGGTCTCTCCGGTCGACTCACAGCTTCTCACTGCGAGTAGCAGCTGGCTTTGACTGTGATTAAAGCGATGCCATCAGTCGTACCTTCCACCATCCAGCGTCCAATGGAGTCCCAGGATCCGACCTCAGCGGCCCTAGGGTAGCGGCTCCTAGGCAGTGGGTAGCCGGCAACCAGGTTCACTCATGGGTAGTACGGAGCACGGCGTGCATGGAGCCCGAACGCCGAGTCAGAAGCAAGGCGTGGGTAGAGGAAGGGGAGGGGACCACAGCACATCTACGTCATCACGTCATGCCATCCGTGCCCTTCTACGAATGTCTTTAATGTACGAACTTTTTCTCCTTTAATGCTGCCTCTTGCTCCAAATTTACCAGCATCTTTGAGGTCTGTTTTCCGGCACCTGATGAACGTCTTAGTTCATCTGCTTTGGCTATATTTGTTTGAGGCAAGACTAATGCTGCATCAGACTCTTCTACCTCCGACAGGTTCCCTTGCTCTTCAACTTCTACTCTATCTATCTTTGTATCCTCTAACAGTGGCATGGTAATAATAGGCTCAGATATTTTACTTCAAATGCAATACTAACAATCAATACGAATATTGAGTCCTTTCACTTTAAATGCAGTACTGACAAATGCAGAAAAAAATGACTGTCACTTTAAAAACAACAGAGATAAATGCAGGCAATAAATGACTTTCACTTTAAAGGGGTATTCCCATCTTCATGATCAGGTTTTAAATGTTTACACTGGTCCCATACTTCATTTTTCTAAATTGCTTCTATTATTTATAATGCACCCATTTAGCTAAATTGCCTTCCCACCGATCCATTGTTTACACTTGGCAACCCATAGATACGGCCACCGCTCCAGGGCCGCATCTATGTGCCGCGCTTGCGCAGACCGCACTTACTTTTCACCCAGGCAGCCGATCATTCCCACGAGAGCGCGCACGTCTGCTACAGAGCCACGCATGCGCTCCCCATCTTTCTTCAGGGGAGAGAATTGAGGAAAATTAGCGGAGGAGCAGGGGCTTTGTGATCTATTGGCAGCTCCCAGCGCAGCCCTGATGTCCTCTGTGAGTGGTGAAGAGATCGGGGGTGCGCTGCTGTTTATAACTATGAACTTTATATCATCGGGTGAGGGCAGCTGGCAGCTGAGCCGGAGAGGCGGGGGAGGGTAGTGCAGAGAGGAGATCCCGGGGAGAGAAGTCGTACTGCTGTTGCTGCTGCTGCCACAGTCCAGGATTTTGACCCTGAAACACAGGTGTCAGTGATAAACAATCATGATAATGGGCAGGAGAGGCTGTGAGTAATGGACTCTTTATATTTATAAGACCTCCGTACAGATAGCGAGCTCAGTCAATGCAGCAAGAACCCCCCCCCCCCCCAATAAGGATTATAAAAGTGCAGTTTAACCCCTCAAAGGGTTTCTACCACATCATTTGGACCTGCTAGTGTCTGCTCTACCTAAACCATGCTATTCTAAGACCTCGGTATTCCGCCCCGCTCGTCAGTCAAGCCCGCCCATCTCCTTTAGATTGCCAGCCTCCATCTCATTCATTCGCCGAATTCTCGCGCCTGCGCCGTGTGAGTCTGTATTCAACGCAGGCGCAGTGACTGTCTGAACGCTCCCTGCGCCGACATCTCCACTGCGCCGATTACGTCAGAGTGCTCCGAGGAACAGACGGCGCAGACGCAGTGGAGATGCCGGAGCAGGGAGCATTCAGTCACTGCGCCTGCGCAGAATACAGACGCACACGGCGCAGGCGCGAGAATTCTGCAAATTAATTAGATGGAGGCTGGCAATCTAAAGGAGATGGGCGGGCTTGACGGACGAGCGGGGCGGAATACAGGGTGAGTAAACGGAGCCTCTAGGTGCTGAAAAGACACCCCCATAGCACCTAGAGGCTTAGGCCTCTTTCACACTTGCGTTGTTGGGATCCGGCGTGTAATCCACTTGCCGGAATTACACGCCGGATCCGGAAAAACGCAAGTGTACTGAAAGCATTTGAAGACGGATCCGTCTTCAAAATGCTTTCAGTGTTACTATGGCACCCAGGACGCTATTAAAGTCCTGGTTGCCATAGTAGTAGTGGGGAGCGGGGGAGCAGCATACTTACAGTCTGTGCGGCTCCCGGGGCGCTCCAGAGTGACGTCAGAGCGCCCCATGCGCATGGATCATGTGATCCATGCGATCACGTCATCCATGCGCCTGGGGCGCCCTGACGTCACTCTGGAGCGCCCCCCGGGAGCCGCACGGATGGTAAGTATACTGCTCCCCGCTCCCCACTGCACTTTACCATGGCTGCCAGGACTTTAGCGTCCCGGCAGCCATGGTAACCATTGAGAAAAAGCTAAACGTTGCATCCGGCAATGCGCCGAAACGACGTTTAGCTTAAGGCCGGATCCGGATCAATGCCTTTCAATGGGCATTCATTCCGGATCCGGCCTTGCGGCAAGTGTTCCGGATTTTTGGCCGAGCAAAAAGCGCAGCATGGTGCGCTATTTGCTGCGGCCAAAAAACGTTCCGTTCCGGAACGGAAGACATCCTGATGCATCCTGAAGGACGGACTGTCCATTCAGAATGCATTAGGATAATCCTGATCAGTATTCTTCCGGCATAGAGCCCCGACGACGGAACTCTATGCCGGAAGACAATAACGCAGATGTGAAAGAGCCCTTATTTGCATAGCAATAAGTTTTTTTTTTTGTGTAACGGCTGCACACAAAGGTCTTAGAATAGCATGGTTAGGTAGAGCAGACATAGGTCCAAATGAGGTGGTAGAAACCCTTTAACCGCCGACACGCCAGTGAAGACTAGAACCAGTAATAATTAAATCGGGCCGAACAGTGCGGCTATAGGCTGAACGCTGTGTATAGGGGAGGCCGCATGGGATCCAACTACAGATTAGGGGATTGCATTCTAAGCAATTTCCTTGTATAATAAGGGTGGAGGAGTAATAGCAGAGCCGTCCTGCCGGCCATTTACAGAATACAGGCTGCCCTAAACAGCACTCGCTAGACGGTGAAGGGCACAATGATGCCACCCGGTTCTGTGCTGGGATTATTCCTGCGTGTAAAGGGGCCACTCTGATAATAATGTTCTATGAGGCAACTGCTCAGAAACATGTTTTTTTAATTTTTTATTTGGGTTGGGGGGGGAGGCATTTTTAAAACTTTTGGTGCGTTTTTTTGAGTCCATGACATTTTTTTCAAGCCTTTTCCCATAAACTTTGCTACTGGAATAAAATGACTAAAAGAAAAATTAAAAAAAAAATTTGAGCAAAAACTGCTTCAACAATAAGCTGCTGTTCAGCCACAGTACTAATGGTGAAGGAAATAGACGGAGTTAGCAGAGATGTGTATGTGGCGGTTTACAATCAATGCGGGTGAAAGATAGATTTAGATGTAGCAGAGCTGAATAAGCGCTGTTCAGCCACAGTACTAATGGTGAAGGAAATAGACGGATTTAGCAGAGATGTGTATGTGGCGGTTTAGAATCAATGCATGTGAAAGATAGAATCAGATGTAGCAGAGCTGAATGAGCGGCTGTTCAGCCACAGTACTAATGGTGAAGGAAATAGACGGATTTAGCAGAGATGTGTATGTGGCGGTTTAGAATCAATGCTGGTGAAAGAGACACAGATGAAGCAGAGCTGTATATGTCGCAGGTCAGCATCAATGCTGGTGAAAGAGAAACAGATGTAGCAGAGCTGAATATGCGGCTGTTCTGATACAGTGCTGTTTGAAGAGAGAAACAGATGTAGCAGAGCTGAATATGCGGCTGTTCTGATACAGTGCTGTTTGAAGAGAGAAACAGATGTAGTAGAGCTGAATATGCGGCTGTTCTGACACAGTGCTGTTTGAAGAGAGAAACAGATGTAGCAGAGCTGAATATGCGGCTGTTCTGATACAGTGCTGTTTGAAGAGAGAAACAGATGTAGTAGAGCTGAATATGCAGCTGTTCTGATACAGTGCTGGTTGAAGAGAGAAACAGATGTAGCAGAGCTGAATATGCAGCTGTTCTGATACAGTGCTGTTTGAAGAGAGAAACAGATGTAGTAGAGCTGAATATGCGGCTGTTCTGACACAGTGCTGTTTGAAGAGAGAAACAGATGTAGCAGAGCTGAATATGCGGCTGTTCTGATACAGTGCTGGTGGAAGAGAGAAACTGATGTAGCAGAGCTGAATATGCGGCTGTTCTGATACAGTGCTGGTGGAAGAGAGAAACAGATGTAGTTGAGCTGAATATGCGGAGGTTCTGACACAGTGCTGGTTGAAGAGATAAACAGACAGATGTAGCAGAGCTGTATATGAAGCTTTTCAGACACATGTAGCTGAGCTGTATATGCATCTATAAAGATACATAGTGTAAGGTTTATACACAACTGGAGCACAGCTGTAATGGAAACAAATCTGCATCAGTGCTGGTGGGTGGGGGTTGGTCAAGCTTTTGGGCTAATGTATAATATGGAATTATAGTTTTTGATGCACAGAATGGGTTTGTAAAAGATCAGACAGATTTTTTATGTGTAAAACTGTACACTGAGCTCAATTCGCATGGCTCTCTGAGTGACCATTCCCCTCAGACACTGCAGACTGATGAGTCATACTTTTCACATGAACTAGCACTCAGCTCTCAGTGTGATGTCATAAGGAGGCGTGGCCGCCTTCACTCTAGCTGCCTAAGCCCGCCCAACCTTATCTGCAGAAAAGCAGGAAGTTACCAGCTAGCTGGCGGCAATTGAGAATGAAGTAGCAAGATGGGAATACCCCTTTAAATGCAATAGAGTCCATGTAATTCAAACTGTCCTTTGTTTTACTTTAATGTCTTTATCTGAACACTAAAATGTCTCTTTATGCCAAAGCCTATATGCAATGATAAGTAATAAAAGGAAAGCTCTGACCTTATTCTGAAGAGCAGGATACTGCAATCTGAAGGTTGCTGGAACAAATGTCTTACAGGATACTTGTCTTTTCTTGATGTGATGCGATGCTCTGTGCAGACTTGCGATGCTCTGTGCAGACTTGCGATGCGCTGGCTTGGATACGCTGCTGCAGATTTTGGGTCTAGTGGCAGGAAACTAGTTGACTGCAGTATGTGGATAGCATTGCAGACACTATAGCTCTGGACTTTGGCCTCCCACCATGCGTCTGTCTCTCTCTCTAGGGATCGCAGGAGAGTTGGCGCTCTTTCTCTGAATATCTTGCCTTTGCCATTCTGCCACTTTAAGAGTTGGCTGTAGTTTGACTAATGCGCACATTCTATGGCCTTTATGGTAGCTCCACTGAGATGTCTTTGCTTGCTCACTCAGGGAACAGTAGCTTCATGGCGGTATATGCTGGCGCACCACTGCTCTAATGCGCTCTTTACCGTGCAAGTTGAGGAGCGCTATTGCTTCGCCCTCTGAGGGCAATAGTTCCAGTGACAGAGGTAGCACTATGAAGTGCCTTTTGCGCTGTGGCATTAGAAGAATTTTGATATCTCTGACTTTTAGTCTAACCAGACTGTCTATTACTCTGTAATTCCTCTTGCGCCGTTCTATGGAAACAGTAGGTTTAAAGAGCACAGCAAATGCTTCAAATAACTTCTTTAGTAACTTCAACTTTTCTTCATATATAACACTGCCGTTATTTAAGCACTTTATGATCTCTCAGAGAGATATTTCTGAGATTTAATCGATAGTTATACTGATTTGTATGGATTGCTATTTGCTATTTGATTGCCAGGGGCATAGCAATAAGGGAAGCAGCTGCTTTGGGGCCCTGACCCAGAAGGGGCCATCCAGGAAGAGGAGGACTAAAAGATTTGGTCAGGGCCCCCTCAACAGTATTACACAATGAAATGATATACAGTGACCGTATAGACAGTGTATAAAACTGATGGAACAGCTGCCGGCCCTGGTCTGAGAGAATAATCTTTACTAGCCACAGTAATGGGGGCGGCATGAAAGGAAGGGGTTGCAAAAAAATTACTGGGGGAGGGGGGCCCTATTCAACAATTTGCTGTGGGGCCCAGTCATTTCTAGCTACGCCCCTGTTGATTGCTATTTGTAGTTTGCAATTGTAGCTTGCAATTTGTATTTGTAGTTTGTATTTGCAATATGTATGGAATCTGGTTTGTATGCTTGCAATTTGGTGGAACTGTAAGTAAGCACACATACGGTATGACTGGTTCAGTATACAGTTATAATCACTATATTAACAGTAGGAACATTATATAACTGTTTTAAATACCTATTTTGGCCTGTCTGCTTCCATGAAACACAGCTCTCAGTGGAGTGAATGTCTCTTCAGCTCCTGTATCTAGTGAATAATGATTCTAGCAGCCCAGATTCTTCACCAGTATTCAAGAAATATATGGCATCCCTCACCAGGCGCTTTTATCAATATCTGCAATTGCGTCATGCATATAATACAATGATCAAGAATGGTAGCGTAATGGCACAAAGAGACGCAGCGTTGCATCTGATTGTTTCGGGAGGGGAAAGAAGGGGATGATATCTCTAACGTATCGATTGATACTAGATAAATACCTAGAATCTCACCCACTGATTTAAATGCATAAATGGTTGACAGATGTGGTTGAACTCACGAAAGAGCAATGGGCTGATGTATTAGAGGCGGTGCCTGTGTCATCTTTGAGTGAAAGTGGAAAGCTTTTGCAATTATTTATTATCCATAGAGTGTACAAGACGCCAGTGTTTTTACACCAAATTGGTCACAGATTAGATGCCAAGTGTCCTCGGTGTGATATGGAACCTGCAGACTTGATACACATGCTATGGAAATGCGCGGTCCTGACTTTATACTGGAGAGAGGTGACTGCTATCATACAAAAAGCATATTCCGTAAATATTCCACAAGACCCGAAAGTGTGTATCTGTCACGGCTGAGGATGGGGAAAACCCTCAGCCGTGTGATGCCATGAGATGTTAGTGGCTGCTCGGCCAGGACGACAGAATTAGGGAGCAGGTCACCTCCTAACGCATCCCTAATCCGACCCTAACTCCTAGCTGCATGAGCTGACCTTGAAGGTAGGAGGGCCCATGCTCAGAAACTTCAGATCCCTACTCACCCTCGGCCGATCCCTGAACTAGGAGCTGGGTAGACCACCTGTTCCTCCTAGATGCGGAGAAAGAGGAGTCTAAAACTGGCCGAGCTGCAATGAGATATAACCATAAACAGACTATGGATATGGCAGGAGAGTGAAAGACTTCCACCTCTACCTGCCACAGACACACTGACTGAATCCCTGGAAACAAGTGCTGGCTGTCAACACACAAACATAAAAGGACACAGCACACATAAACACACAGGGACCCAGAACCATAGCTGCAATAATAACAGACACCACATAGACATAAACTTAACATCACATAAACATATAGTATCACAATTTATGACCACAAGGGTGGCCCTCAATGGCAGATGGTATATGGGACCAGGAGAGTGCCTCCAGCTTACTACAAGGCTGGAGTACCCCTCAGACCTCTGCTGAGGCTAAATAGCCCATGTAGCCACACCCACGCAGACACACCCAGTTTTCACACAAAGAGGGAGTTAACCCTTCCTACACCAGGCAAGGGATGGAAGCCACTTAAAGGGGAAGTGTCCAAATGAACATCACACTGCAGCTGTTACTGCAGGCAATGACATGCGTGGCAACCATGTCCTGGGAGTCAGCCAGAAGGCCGAGACACTGCCACCACATGTACACAATACCAAACGTTGCCACGGGCAGCCACAGTGAAGGGAAGTGTCACAGTGCACACCTACATAAACCTCGTGCACACCAGACATACAAAGTGCATACATACACACACACCCAACCAGGTGTAACCGCATGCACTTGACAGCAAGCTGCCTAGCAACAGCTCAGGCTGCTATACTGCCAAGTACAATCATGTTACCAGCGGCAACCACACGTGAGGCAACATAGCAGCAGCCCTCACCATGTGGTTGACAATAAAACCAAACCGCAGGCAACTGCATGCGGATCCTGAGTCACGACCATGACCATGGTCGTGACAGTATCTTTAGGCTATGTATCGGAATTGGGTACTGAACACGTGTTCAGACTGGCTATAGGCAGACTACTGTATGTGGCTAGGAAGCTGATAGCTCAGCACTGGATACAGGCTGAGCCTCCCACAATCGGGGAGTTTAGGTGCAAAGTCAACACTATGATTGTATATGAAAAGGCAGTTTTCCAGAAAAGGGGCTGTCCCAGCAAATTTGAGAATTTATGAGAACCATGGCAGGCACAAATGTGCATGGGTGCTATCTCGGGTAGAAGAAGCAGCTGATGCCGGAATGGAGGGTTGGGCGGTGGGGGGGGGGGAATGGGGTAGTTAAGAGTTTAAATAATAAGTATACATGACAGTTAACAACTAAGATACAATAAGACTCATGTTGAATCTTAATTATTGTTGCAAATCAATTTTATTGTATAATGTAGTACGGTATGTACATTTGTGTTGTACTCTTTTAGAATCAATTTTCAAAAATTATCTGATTTTAAAAAAATTATTTGTTTCCTCTTCTGATTGATTCTTCAGAATTACACCTGAAATGTATTTCAAGAAATTGGTTCCTCTCTAGGGATATACTTTTCATAATCTTTGGATGGTGTGTACAGTATATATGAGTCATAAGCACTTAAAGGAGTTGTCTCATCTGAGACGATGGGGGCATACTACTAGGATATGACACGGAGAAGGCCAACGTGGTGGCTGGAGGACTCTGGTCCGGCCACCACCAAGCGCTCTCCCCATAGTAGTGAATGGGAGTGCACTGTGCATGAACGGCCACTGTTTCCAGGGCCTGACTGAAATAGCCAAGCCAATGCAGAGTCGGTGCTGCGCATGCACACTGCACCCTCCACTACTTTTGAGGTTCCTTTTAGGAGATAGGTGTGGGTCCCAGTGCTGGGACTGCACCTACCAGACAATAGGGGTATATCCTAGCAAGCCCCCATTGTCTCAGATGAGCCAACCCCTTTAATATAAATGCGTGAAAAAATGAAGATAATATGGTGTGGGCCATGCAGTGTTTACTTGGCAGTGACAGGACTGAGATTTGGAGAGACCTCGGTGTGCAGTGTCCTAGCTGCAGTGATGATGTTCAGGTCACAGGATTATTCTTTGGCGCTATATGTAGTTTGTGTAATCGGGAAAGGCTACAGGATAAGGCTACATACACACAACAGTGAAAAATGGCACACAGCAGTTTTTAAAATGAATTGAAGTTAATGGCGCTATTCACGTGGCCATTTTTTTTTAGGGCGAGTGAATAGTGGTTGTGAAAAATTGGACATGTCATGCCAGATGGACCCCATGTAAATCAATGGGACTATTTTTAATGGCCATTTAGACAGGAGTGCATCCATGTAATGGCCGGTTATTATGGGTACACTAGTGGAAAATGGCCTTTTAGGGGTTAAAATAAAATAAATTGCCTTATCCGCTTGCACACACAAGGCAGTCTCTCTTGGTGCTGAAGGACCTGTGCTACCAACGTGATGACACCAGCATTTTTGCTTAGGAGCGCATGGTGACATCGTCCCACTGAGAGTGCAGGTCTTTTAGCACCAAATGAAGAGCGACTTTTCTCTACATGTGCAAGTGGATGATTAATTATTACTGATAGGTGGCCACTCTGGGGAACATTATTACTAACTGGGGCCACTATGGGGGACATTATGTATACTGCAGGGATTGGTAATTTAATAAAAAAAAGCTAATAAAAATCATCTAAATCATTCTCAAATAATGGCTTTTAAACATGAATGCAAAACGTCCAGAAGACTAAGAAAGGGATGCAAAAAATCGTTGAAAAATGGCCTTGAAAAACGGTGTCAGTTTTTATGACCTTTTTTTTTTACGTGTGAATGTAGCCTTAAGAGCTCATACAAAAAATTCTCACCACTGAACACAGATATTTCCTACCTGCCTGTGAACCTTGTAACCCTTAGGCCACTTTCAGACGGGCGTTGCATGAAAATGTGCGGGTGTGTTGCGGGAACACACGCGATTTTTCCGCGCGAGTGCAAAACATTGTAATGCGTTTTGCACTCGCGTGAGAAAAATCGCACCGTTTTGGGATCAGTGTTCTGTAGATTGTATTATTTTCCCTTATAACATGGTTATAAGGGAAAATAATAGCATTCAGAATACAGAATGCATAGTACAATAGCGCTGGAGGGGTTAAAAAAAAAATCATAATTTAACTCACCTTAGTCCACTTGATTGCACAGCCCGGCTTCTTGTCTGTCTCCTCCTTTGCTTAACAGGACCTGTGGTGAGCATTCATTGCAGGAACAGGACCTGTGGTGACGTCACTCCGGTCATCACATGATCCATCACCATGGTAAAAGATCATGTGATGACTGGAGTGACGTCACCACAGGTCCTGTTGCTGCACACAGCTACGATGAAGACAGAAGGAGATGCCGGCTGCGTGATGAAGTGGATTAAGGTAAGTTAAATTATTATTATTTTTTTAACCCCTCCAGCGCTATTTTACTATGTATTCTGTATTCAGAATGCTATTATTTTCCCGATAGCAACCGTGCGTGAAAATCGCACCACATCCGCACTTGCTTGCGGATGCTTGCGATTTTCAAGCAACCCCATTCACTTCTATGGGGCCTGCGTTGTGTGAAAAACGCAGAATATAGAGCATGCTGCGATTTTCACGCAACGCACAAGTGATACGTGAAAATCACCGCTCATGTGAACAGCCCCATAGAAATTAATGGGTCGGGATTGCATTGATGGGCGGGTGCGCTCGCGCATCGCATCCGCGCGGAATACTCGCCTGAGTCAAAGGGGCCTTACAGTTCTGGAATATATTGGATAGCACGGTCATGATGCTGCCAGTGTTATCCAATACATTCCAGAACTGTAAGGGTTACACAGCATCATAAATCAATACAATGCTATGCAACCCTGTTAGTGCACTAAAGGGGCATTCAGCAGTAGGAAATGTTTTATTTTATAAATGACTGATTGGGTGGGGGTTGCATGAAAGTTGATCAAAGTGGAAGCCAACCTGGCCTAGTTATGGTCCTTGGTCTACTAATAGATTGTGGTCTGTTTGGCCACCACAGTTTTAATCAATTCAGACTTTAATTTTATGCCATGTCTTGTTCTTTATGTGGATTTTTTTATATAGAAAAGTTATACAATTTCAATGCAATTTTATGGTATATTATTTATCAATAATAAAATGTGTTTTATTTTTGGCAGATGAATGTACCAGGAACTCAGAGAAACTTCTGATATCTTTAGATTTTAAAGAAGAGGATTGTGGTATCACACAAGTTACAATTGAAGAGCATGCCAATATCCAAGATATACCCTCATCCAATCACGGCAACAATGCATCATTTGATCCTTTTAAACAGATCCAATCTTCTGATTCATCACAGACTGAAACACAGAATAAAAGTCACAGAAAAGGTGTTAAACATCAAACAGCTTACATAAGAGGGAAGCCATTTTCCTGTTCAGAATGTGGGCAATGTTTTAACCATAAAAAACATCTTGTTATACATCAGAAAATTCACACAGGGAAAAAGCCATTTTCCTGTTTAGAATGTGGGAAATGTTTTAACCATAAATCACATCTTGTTGTACATCAGATAATTCACACAGGGGAGAAGCCATTTTCATGTTCAGAATGTGGGAAATGTTTTAACCATAAATCGACTTTTGTTAAACATCAGAGAATCCACACAGGAGAGAAGCCATTTTCATGTTCAGAATGTGGGAAATGTTTTTACAATAAATCTGATCTTGTTGTACATCAGAGAATTCACACAGGAGAGAAGCCATTTTCATGTTCAGAATGTGGGAAATGTTTTAACCGTAAATCACATGTTGTTGAACATCAGAAAATTCACACAGGAGAGAAGCCATTTTCATGTTCAGAATGTGGGAAATGTTTTAACCATAAATCGGCTATTGCTAAACATCAGAGAATTCACACAGGAGAGAAGCCATTTTCATGTTCAGAATGTGGGAAATGTTTTTACAATAAATCAGATGTTGTTATACATCAGAGAATTCACACAGGAGAGAAGCCATTTTCATGTTCAGAATGTGGGAAATGTTTTAACCGTAGATCACATCTTGTTGAACATCAGAAAATTCACACAGGAGAGAAGCCATTTTCATGTTCAGAATGTGGGAAATGTTTTAACCATAAATCACATCTTGTAGAACATCAGAGAATTCACACAGGGGAGAAGCCATTTTCATGTTCAGAATGTGGGAAATGGTTTAACCGTAAATCATATCTTGTTAAACATCAAAGAATTCACACAGGATAGAAGCCATTTTCATGTTCAAAATGTGATATGTATTTCAACCATAAATCATCTCTTACTAACATAAAAAAAACCACATATAAGAGAAGCCATCTTCATGCTTAACCCGTTTGTGACCTCCCTTATGTGTTTTTATGGTGGTCACTAACTGGCTTCATTCCTTCAGATACTCCTTTTTATAGGGAGATAAAACAGCGCCTTGCGTTCAGTTACCATAGCTAGCTGAGGGCTGGGAGCGATGATTGGGATCGCTGTGACGCTGGGTTCAGACCTGAGCATTTGCGATGGAGCGCTCTGTATGAAAGATTGTACGGGCGTTTGCAATCGCGCATACAGAGACAAACGAATGCCCATTGTCGCGCGTTCCCGAAAGTCTATGTACGGGAACGCGCGACAAGATGCCCCAAAGAAGCTCATGTACATCTTGGGGCGTCGGGCGTTTTACAGTGCGATCGTACGCGCTGTAAAACGCCCAGGTGAGAACCATGCCGATAGGGAAGCATTGGTTTCTCCTTGTTGAGCGTTTTACAGCGCATAGGAACGTGCTGTAAAACGCTCAGGTGTGAACCCAGCCTTAGAGCTCCCCAAACAAACATAGTCTCCTGTATTGAATGATTATTGGTAATCAAAGGACAGATCCAGTTAAAAGTGAAACTATGGTGTGTGTGTGTGTGTATATATATATATATATATATATATATATATATACACATATATCTCCTCTAAGCACAAATGTATGGTGAGAGAACATAAAAAAATATATATTTACTGTGATCGGTATGGGGACCCTCCATTCCTGTAAAATTGCAAATACAGGGGCCTATATGTGAAAGTCCAAAAAATAGAGCTGGATTCCCACAAGAGCTGGTGTTCAGACATGTGGAAAATGGGGCGTCATTCACACTTGTAAATGGCCAGTTATTTGCAGTCAAGTAGAATGACCGATAGGATGTAACATAGTTTATATGGCTTAAAAAAGACATCTGGCTATCTAGTTCTGCCTGTTATCCTGCAAGTTGATCCAGAGGAAGGCAAAAAAAAAAAACTGAGGTAGAAGCCAATTTTCCCCACTTTAGGAGGAAAAAATGTGTTCCTGACTCCAATCAGAATAACTCCCTTGATCCCTAATACCTGTAGCCTGTAATATTATTAAGCTCCAGAAATACGTCCAGGCCCCTCTTGAATTCCTTTATTGTACTCACCATCTCCACCTGCTCAGGCAGAGAGTTCCATAGTCTCACTGCTCTTACCGTAAAGACTCCTCTTCTATGTTTGTGTACAAACCTTCTTTCCTCCAGACGCAGTGGATGTCCCCTGGTTACAGTCACAGTCCTGGGGATAGATAGATAGATGATGGGAGAGATCTGATATATTTATACATAGTTATTAGATCTGCTCTCAGTCGTCTTTTTTCTAAAGTGAATAACCCTAATTTTGATAATCTTTCAGGGTACTGTAGTTGCCCCATTCCAGTTATTACTTTCGTTGCCCTCCTCTGAACCCTCGTCACCTCTGCTATGTCTGCTTTGTTTACATGAGCCGAGAACTGTACACATTACTCCATGTGTGGTTTGACTAGTGGCTTGTAAAGTGGCAGGACTATTTTCTCATCCCGGGCATCTATGCTACTTTTGATGCAACCCATTATCTAATTGCCCTTGGCAGGACTGCTGCCTGACACTGGTTTCTATAGCTTAGTATGCTGTTCACTAAAATTCCTAGGTCCTTTTTCCATGTCAGTGTTTTACCATTTAGTATGTACTGGTGACTTGCATTATTCCTTCCCATGTGCATAACCTTACATTTGTTAGTGTTAAACATCATCTGCCACTTATTTGCCCAAGCCTCCAATCTATCCAGATCCCTTTGTAGCAGTATACTGTCCTCTTTTATTTTAATTACTTTACACAGTTTAGTGTCATCTGCACAAATTGATATTTTACTGTGCAAGCCTTCTACAAGATTATTAATAAATATATTGAAGAGAATAGGGCCCAATACTGACCCCTGTGTTACCCCACTAGTGACAGTGACCCCATGAGTGTGTATCATTAATAACCACCCTCTCTTTTCTATCACTGAGCCAGTTACTTACCCACATACAGACATTTTCTCCCAATCCGAGCATTCTCATTTTATATACCAACCTTTTATGTGGTACAGTGTCAAATGCTTTAGAGAAGTCCAAATATGCGACATCCATTGATTCGCCACTGTCGAGTCTAGAACTTACCTCCTCATAGAAACTGATTAAATTAGTTTGACATGACCGAACCCTCATAAAGCCATGCTGATATGGCATTATTTGCTTGTTTTCATTGAGGTACTCCAAGATAGCATCTCTTAGAATACCTTCAAACAGTTTACCCACGACAAATGTTAAACTTACCGGCCTATAGTATCTGGGCTCTGTTTTTGGACCTTTTTTTTTATATTGGCACCACATTTGCTTTGTGCCAATCCTGTGGAACACCCCCTGTCAGTATAGTCCTTAAATATAAGAAATAAGGGTCTGGCTATGACATTACCTATTTCTCTTATGATACTGTGGTGTATGCCATCTGGTCCCAGCAATTTGTCTATTTTAATCTTTTTAAGACACCGCTGTACTTCTTCGTGGGTCAGACAGGGCACGTTTAATAGGGAATTTACTTTTACATTCTGCATTTTATTTGACATTTTCTTTTCTTCAGTGAATACAGTGGAGAAGAAAATATTTAATAGCTTTGCTTTTTCCTCATCGCTCTCTGCAACTCCCCCCTCATTACTCTTTAAACGGCTGACACCTTCAGATTTATACTTTTTTTCTATTTATATAATGGAAGAAAATTTTAGGGTTAGTTTTACTCTCTTTGGCAATGAATCTGTCTGTCTCTAGTTTGGCTGCTTTCATTTGTCTTTTTACATATTCAATTTTTTCCCTTGTAGTTTGTTAATGCTTCCGCGCTACCCTCCTGTTTTAGATCCAAAGAAGATACAGGCGGCACTCTGCTTTCAGTGATGCGGTGCGCGTGTCCAGGGAAGATCCGCACGTACTTGTATAGAAAGGACCGGAACTCGCTCTGGTAGTGATTTTCAAGTAATTTTAATGGTCACATACAAATGGTAAGTGACGCGTTTCGGCTACTATGAGCCTTTGTCAAACATCTGTTTGACAAAGGCTCATAGTAGCCGAAACGTGTCACTTACCATTTGTACGTGACCATTAAAATTACGTAAAAATCACTACCAGAGCGAGTGCCGGTCCTTTCTACGTGCGGACCCTCGTGCGGACCCTCCTGTTTTAGTGATTTAAATACTATCTTTTTGTCATTTATTGCTTTCTTTACATTAAAATTTTTGAACAATTTTTTTTTTCTTGTTCCTTAACCTTTTATTCCCATAAGGTATGTACCTTTCACAATTAGATTTTAGGATGCTTTTAAAAATATCCCATTTTGTGGCTGTATTTTTATTGGTGAGGACTTTGTCCTAGTTAGTTAGGCCTATGGCCTCTCTTCGTTGGCTAAATGTAACTTTTTTGAAGTTTGGTATTTTGTTCCTCCCTGAAGAAACAGTCTTTTGAATGACAATTGGAAGGTTATTACTTTATGGTCACTATTTAGGTGTACCCCAACCTGCACATCTATTGTTCTGTCAGGTCTGTCAGTATGTCCGCCCTCTAGTCGGGCCCTGAACCAGTTGAGAAAGGTAATTGTCTTCGGTTATTGCCAATAACCTGTTTCCTTTATGAGATGTACTGGTTTCAGTTTCCCACTCTATATCTGGGTAATTGAAGTCCCCCATAATAACCACCTCATTATGATTTGCCTCCTCGTCTATCTCGTTTAGTAGTAAATTTTCTGTGGACTCTGGTATATTAGGTGACTTATAATAAACTCCTATTATTTTTTATTATAGTTTTTTTTTTCTCCATGTATTTCTACCCACAGTGACTCCACATGTTCATGTCCCTCACTTATATCTTCTCGGACTGTAGGCTTTAGACAGGACATTACATACAGGCAGACCCCTCCCCCTCTCCGGTTTTGGCGATTCTTTCTAAACAGACTGTAACCCTGTACATTAACTGCCCAGTCATAGCTATCATCCAGCCATGTTTCAGTTATTCTCACTATGTCATAGTCCTCCTTACATATCACTAATTCTAGTTCCCCAGTTTTATTAGGCAGGCTTCTGGCATTTGGGGGGGGTAGTAGTGACCCTTTACTGTTCTCATGGATGGTTTTGGACGCTGCCCCTTAATATATTCTGTCGGTGATTGCTTGTTCTGTGCACATAGTGGTTTCTATCTTGCTAGGCAGGGCAGTTATGCTGCACAAGCTTCACTTGCCACATTTGCATGCCTCAGTTAAAAAGAAAATCAGCAAAATGAAAAAAAAAATGTAAATGTCCCAGCGGCCAAAATATATTTTAAAACTATTAAAATATATCATAAAATACAAGTGAGAATAAAATGGAAAAATAGTCTACACCTGCCGAAACAGTCAGCGTAGTCGGCCTTTTCACATGAAACAAAAAAAAATATTAATATGACCAAAACGGGGATGCAATTTTAACTATTGTCAATTTGCATATTTAAAGAATAAGCAGCTGGAGTTTGACATGATGTCCCATGCTCTAAATGACTATAATGTGTATGTCATTAAAGGGGTTTTCCAGTAATGTGCTCTCGATGGCCTGTTGTCAGGATAGGCCATAAGTATCATATTGGTGGCATCCCCAGCAATCAGTTGGTCTACAGTAACTCTGGCACCAGAACTCCACAGATCCATCCTGTGCCTTAGACAGAGGTGGTGACCAATCTCTTCAGTTGAAGCAACTCCGACATAACCGGATTCATCCACTACACCATATTTGGAAAAGTTTTAGAAATTCATATCATTTTAAGGGTTAACAGTGATTTTTGTAAAAACTGTTGACTTGGGTAATAAAGCACAACTGCAGAGAACATCTGGGTCAACAGTTTATAGAACATCCTGCCTCATCATCCTGTCATATTCTATAGAAACCTCCTGTTATATGTTCTGTGCAAAGTATCGACTAACCTGCCTAGTCATAGAGATTATTATTATGAAGCTTATTTCTTTATTTGTTACATAAGTAACCTTATATAAAGCCTGGACTCCTAGTATAATCAGACAGCTGCTTAGCAGAGCTTGACAACATTGTATTGTGTGTTATTTGGTTGTCTCACTGTCTGCAGGAAATAACGATTGCCTACCTTTTGATTCAGATGACTTTATTTATTGAACCTGTGGTCCATCATCAAATGTGAGATTTACAAGGAGGGAAAACAGTCCACCTCTCTGAACAGTGTCTGGGAGGCTGTGGTTGCTGCTGCACGCAATGTTGATGGTGAACAGATCAAAACACTGACAGAATCCATGGATGGCAGGCTTTTGAGTGTCCTTGCAAAGAAAGGTGGCTATATTGGTCACTGATTTGTTTTTGTTTTGTTTTTGAATGTCAGAAATGTATATTTGTGAATGTTGAGATGTTATATTGGTTTCACTGCTAAAAATAAATAATTGAAATGGGTATATATTTGTTTTTTGTTAAGTTGCCTAATAATTATGCACAGTAATAGTCACCTGCACACACAGATATCCCCCTAAAATAGCTAAAACTAAAAACAAACTAAAAACTACTTCCAAAAATATTCAGCTTTGATATTAATGAGTTTTTTGGGTTCATTGAGAACATGGTTGTTGTTGTTCAATAATAAAATGAATCCTCAAAAATACAACTTGCCTAATAATTCTGCACTCCCTGTACATCTCATAAATACACCCTTCATGTCTTTGAGACCCAGAGACCAAGACAGACTTTTGCCTGTGGGACATAGGGAAGGGGAGATACGGAGAACTCCTTCCAGTGAGGAGCTAGGATCCATAATGGGTTTTTGGATCTCTGGCTGCCAAGCCAAAAAGGCGTGCAAGTGTGATCGTCCCAGGGATGGGGGAGGGTGACCTCCTAAAGTTTAAGTGCCCGTGCAGGACAGAGGTGATTGTCTTTCTCTGAAGGGAGGTCACGAGGTGTCATGTTTGGAGAGACCTAGAAACTCTCTGTCCTCACTGCCTCCCATGTCACTACAGCTAAGGATTATATCATCCAAGAATTCTACAAGATTATAACTTTAGTGGCCCACATATTTATCTGGTAACTGACTTTTATCTGTTAACTCTCACTGTATCATCACCTGTATATAGCTGACCATTGTATATAATTTGTGTATATAGTGTTATGTCTAGTGCGCCCTTAAAGGGGTTGTCTCACTTCAGAAATGGCATTTATCATGTAGAGAAAGTTAATACAAGGCACTTACTAAAGTAGTATTATTATTATCATCCATATTGCTTCCTTTGCTGGCTAGACTAATTTTTCCATTACATTATATATTTCTCATTTCCATGGTTACGACCACCATTCAATCCAGAATTGGTGGCCATGTTTGCACACTATAGGAAATACTGTCGGCCTATGTCGGTTCCTATGGTCCTGGCCACCAGAAAAGCCAGTGTTTTTTTCTTTAGTGTGCAAGCATGGCAACCAATGCTGGATTGTAGGGTGGTCGTAACCATGGAAACAAGACATATATAATGTGATGGAAGAATGAGTCTAGCCACCAAAGGAAGCAATATGGACAATAACAATATATTAGTAAATGCTTTGTATTAGCTTTCTCTACATGATAAATGTAATTTGCTGAAGTGAGACAACCCCTTTAAGGCAATTAAATATATAATTTATTCTTGTGCTGTTCTGTTGTCTCGATCCACGAATCCACACGTCCTTGTCACAGTATTACATTACATGCTACCTGGGTTGGTTTCTGAACCAATATAACAATGTTAATGGACCAGGCTTATATCCAACGAGGAACTGGTGGCAGTCTACTGGGCTAGCGGGGCTCTGTCTCACTGGGCCAGTGAAAGGGCTCTCTTAGCCTGTCAGGGTTGTGAGCAAGTGTTGTGCCATGCTGGAGGTAGCGTGGGCCACCCTCTCTCACTCCCTGTGCCCGTTTGGCAGGGGCTGTGCCAAGCTGACCTTACGTACTCCCAGGGAGGGCGTAACAAGTCTTCGAAACCGTGCCGCGTGATCATGACGTACAGTCATGCGGTACATTTTTTATATATACAGTACAGAAAAAAGTTTGGACACACCTTCTCATTCAAAGTTTTCTTTATTTTCATGACTATGAAAATTGTAGATTCACACTGAAGGCATCAAAACTATGAATTAACACATCTGGAATTATATACATAACAAAAAAATTTGAAACAGCTGAAAATGTCATATTCTAGGTTTTTCAAAGTAGCCACCTTTTGCTTTGATTATTGCTTTGCACCCTCTTGGCATTCTCTTGACGAGCTTCAAGAGGTAGTCACCTGAAATGGTTTTTAGTTCACAGGTTTGCCCTGTCAGGTTTAATAAGTGGGATTTCTCTCCTTAGAAATGGGGTTGGGACCATCAGTTGCGTTGTGAAGAAGTCAGGTGGATACACAGCTGATAGTCCTACTGAATAGACTGTTAGCTGCTTTTTTCTTGCCATAATACAAATTATAAGTAAAGAAAAACGAGTGGCCATCATTACTTTAGGAAATAAAGGTCAGTCAGTCCGAAAAATTGGGAAAACTTTGAAAGTGTCCCCAAGTGCAGTCACAAAAACCATCAAACGCTACAAAAAAAATGGCTCACATGCGGACCGCCCCAGGAATGGAAGACCAAGAGTCACCTCTGCTGCGGAGGATAAGTTCATCTGAGTCACCAGCCTCAGAAATCGCAGGTTAACAGCAGTTCAGATTAGAGACCAGGTCAATGCCACACAGAGTTCTAGCAGCAGACACATCTCTAGAACAACTGTTAAGAGGAGACTGTGTGGAAACCATATATCTGCTAGGAAACCACTGCTAAGGACAGGCAACAAGCAGAAGAGACTTGTTTGGGGGTAAAGAACACAAGGAATGGACATTAGACCAGTGGAAATCTGTGCTTTGGTCTGATGAGCCCAAATTTGAGATCTTTGGTTCCAACCACCATGTCTTTGTGCGACGCAGAAAAGGTGAACGGATGGACTCTACATGCCTGGTTCCCACCGTGAAGCATGGAGGAGGAGGGGTGATGGTGCTTTGCTGGTGACACTTGGGTATTTATTCAAAATTGAAGGCATACTGAACCAGCATGGCTACCACAGCATCTTGCAGCGGCATGCTATTCCATCCGGTTTGCGTTTAGTTGGACCATCATTTATTTTTCAACAGGACAATGAGCCCAAACACACCTCCAGGCTGTGTAAGGGCTATTTGACCATGAAGGAGAGTGATGGGGTGCTGCGCCAGATGACCTGGCCTCCACAGTCACTGGACCTGAACCCAATCGAGATGGTTTGGGGTGAGCTGGACCGCAGAGTGAAGGCAAAAAGGCCAACAAGTGCTAAGCATCTCTGTGAACTCCTTCAAGACTGTTGGAAGACCATTTCAGGTGACTACCTCTTGAAGCTCATCAAGAGAATGCCAAGAGTGTGCAAAGCAGTAATCAAAGCAAAAGGTGGCTACTTTGAAGAACCTAGAATATGACATATTTTCAGTTGTTTCACACTTTTTTGTTATGTATATAATTCCACATGTGTTAATTCATAGTTTTGATGCCTTCAGTGTGAATCTACAATTTTCATAGTCATGAAAATAAAGAAAACTTTTTGAATGAGAAGGTGTGTCCAAACTTTTGGTCTGTACTGTATATATAATTTTTAATAAAGTTAAGCAATTTGTTTCAGTATACAGTACAATATTTGACTATAACCATGTCAGAATTACTTGGATGAGCAAAACTATTAGTGGTTGGAATGTAGGAAATCAGATGTTCTTAGACGTCACAATACTCGCTCGGGGGAGAAGCCATTTTTATGTTCTGAATTTGGGAAATGTTTTATCCAGAATTCAGATCCTATTAGACATCAAATAAAGAAAACCTTTCAGAATTTGGGAAATTGTTTACTCTAAAGTCAACCCTTGCTGACCACCACAGAAGAAAAGCCATATTCACATTCAGAAATCAAAATGTGGGAAAATGTTCAGATGGAAATCATATCTTGTTGACCATTTTCGTTTTTTCTACTTTTTAAAAAATAGTACAATATAAAATACAACAGTAGATGCAAAGTAAAGCCGCCAGTCATAGAAGAAGAAGGAAAAGCAATTTACAGCACTGAATGATGAGTAAGTTCATTCTCCAAAAAGCAAATAGAATCCAGACAACCCTTATGTATCAATCACTTGAATAGAATATTGCATGATAAATCATATAAGTGCATCTTAAAGGGGTTCTCAGGGCTTTTAATATTGATGATCTATCCTCAGGATAGGTCTTACACCCGCCCCCCCGTCGATCAGCTGTTTGAAGAGGGGACATGTGCCTCCTCTTCAAACAGCTGATGGGCGGGGGTACCGGGTGTCTGACCCCCGCCGATCTGATATTGATGACCTAATATAAGGCAATACTCCCAGACCATACTAATGGCATTTTAGTAGTTAAGCATCTGCAGATTCTTATCTCAAGGTTAGCATTCTTCAGAAAAACAGAAAGTTTACCACAGTTCAGACCATTTCCATCACAATCCCCTCCTTTTGTTATTTTAGCAGATGGGCAGGACCCTCAGGGCCCAGTACTTCACTTGACTTTGTATCAAATTCAGGACTTAACCTAATATCTTCACCCGAGGGTCCTGTGATGCATCGAGATGAAGTTGCCTCAAAGTGCAGACTTAATCCTAGCAAAGGAAAAAACATAGAAGTTAAGGCATTTCATCTAATTAAACAATACTACAAGTAATAACTAATTATAGGTAAATGTGTATCCTTCACTGAGTTGAGTACTCTATGTGGTGCGACTTAGATCTATGTGTATTGTTTCATGCTTGTAGCCGTATCAGGAAAAATACCATTAACTAAGATGGCCGCTGGGCAGGGAGTGAAGTTACCTCAGTTAAGATGGCTGCCAGGGAGAAAATGGGATTAGTTAAGATGGTGTCAGGGCCTGGGTGTTTGCTGCGACATTTTCGCAGCGCATGTTTGGTTGCCGGTGGCAACTTGTTTTTATGCATGTGTGTGCGATTTCCCTTTTAGGATGTTTCCTTTCCCTGCGTTGGTGTGCACAGGGTTTAGGTGTGCTTGGTAGGTGTGGTGGGTGGGACCTCAGGCCTTCTATATGTTGGTGTGGTGGAGCCTGAGTGTCAGTTTGGTTTGTTTGTCAGCTAAGTGTGGAGCTCTGCTCCTGGGCTGAATGATACTGTCTGTGTGAGCTATCCTTATTTGTTATTTTGTATTTCTTGCTTTGTCTGTTGTCCCCTCCTGTGTGTTTCTGTCATTCCTCCCCCCACCTTGTGTATATAGTTATGGTGCGGGTTTTGCTTGGAGGTTTGATTGTTGTATGAGGCTCTGGAAGGGGCAGGCTTTCCCGGAGGGTTTTAAGCGAAGACTCGCCTGTGGGCTTTTCCAGCTTGGAGCCACCTTCCATCATGGCTACTGCAGGTAAGTGAGGATTGCATAATTATGTTACTGTGTAACTTACCTGCCATACTCTTTAGCCAACGGCCTTCTATCCTGCTTGCCACGGGGCCGTTTGAGACACCATTCATCCGTGGTGTTGGATGAATGGGTGGTCTCTGCCCTGTCATTAGGCCTAGGGCTTTGTAGGGATAGTAGGGTCAAAGGTTGGTGAGCATGAATCCCCTTACCTTCTGAGGCTGCTCATGTGGTAGGAGTCCAAGGTGAGTTCAGGGTTGCGTTAGGTGGTGACCAGCTTCCTGTTCCTTCCTATCTGGCATTGCAATCTCTGCCTTTGCACGGTGGAAGGTTTTCCCCACTCCCCGCCTTGACATAATAACAAATACCAGCTCCGCAGCCGCGGTGCCTTCGAAAAAGGGTGCAGCATGTTTTGCCAGCCGTTTCGGCATACATGCGCATTTTCCGGAGGGAGAGCGTTAAGGGGTTTACCGTTAACGGCACGGTTGGTGGCTTTTTCCCCACCACCTTGTTAACCGCGTCCGTGTTGGTGCCCCCTTGTCCCTCTCTATGTTCCTATCTCTGGTCGTCTGCTGGCAGCATTCCTTTAGTGTTCCGCCTGTGTGCTGGTTGGGGAGTGGCTGCTGGCAGCGACCTGTAGTGGCGGCTCATGCGGTAGGAGTCTAAGGTGAGTTCTCTGTGAGACAATCAGGTGGTCGGCGTACCTGCCAGGTGCTATGTTTCCCGTCCCCATTTTCTTCTCTTCTTTTTAAGCCTTCATTATGCTGAATACTATACACTGCTCCCAGCCAGAAGGCTTCTAATGCCGCCTGCACTGTCAATCTTTCTAAGTTATCTTTGCATGTACATTCAATCTGAACACTTTCCTAACTCCCTGAAGCTACAGGACAGCTACCGATAACCTGTTCTCTCCTTCTGGAAAGGGACTTCAGTTATACTCAATGACATGACAGCCCGTGTTTTACACCCCTGGCATATACGTCATATGAGCCCTTCCTCATTTTCCCAGGATATCTGTTACAACAACCTATACTCCATCCATTAATATGATTCTCTTTTTCATATTAACTGGAAGACATCTATCGGTGTGACAGATACGCGACACCAATTGGAACACACCTACCAACGTGACAATAGTGTACTGCTGGTAGGACGAGTAAATATTTTAAATCATCAACTGTCTAAAGTTGGAACACGTGTAACTATTGTAGGAAGGAACAAGGGGCCAACATTGATGGTCGGTACGTGTCACCGAGGTTTCTGGCCTCGTGAGGTAAGAGACTTTTTTTGCTGAAGTGTCATTATTTGCTTTGCAGTCTGACACTTCAGCTGTTTAGTATGGCTGTAAAGCCGATCCGGGACGGCTCTTATTGGGAGTAGCCAAAGTGCTGGGTGGGTGGCTATTCCCCATGTTCCAGGCTGGGTCTTGGGAGGCTTATAAAAAGCAGTCAGCTTTATCAGGTGGTGTAGATTATCCTCCATCTGACATAAAAGCTGTAAAGTACTCTGTGCTGAGGACTACAAACAGGCGTGCAGGCCGTCTGGAAGCCTGCCAGTGAACTTGTCTGTGGCTGAGCATATGGCTGGGTGTGAACTGACACCAAGGATTCCAGGTGACCATTGTTATGTTTTGCTGTGTGTAAACAAGCACCAAGACTGTGATGTTTTTTCTGAGTGTCAATTTATACACTGAAGTTGATTAACAACCTGGTTCCTTGCCTCTATACTGTATCCAGAGCAAATCCCCACACTATATACATATGTATATTTCCTCTGAAGTCCCTGTCAAACCACAGACAGTTAATATCACACTTTGACCACGTTCTTAAGACAAGGGCTTATTTGGTCTGGTGTCCAGCCGTCCCACACACTACACGAAGTGGAGGCACAGAAGGGATATCAGGTAAGATAACTAGTTTTCTTACCTTTCTCTAAGCTGAGCAGTCTCCTCCCTCGTCTGCGTCCGACCCACCAGTGGATATTTAATGAGGCTGCTCAGTCAGAACAATTTCACCCTTGTCCCACGTTGGGCGCTAACTGTTGCACACAAGCTGTGCTATCTTATCAACTGTCTGCTCCAAACTGCAAGTTAGTACGTGCACGACAGAGAAAAACCACACTGACACCTCTCAAAGATCAAAGCAAAATTCTCATTTATTAGAGAAAGTTAAGCAGTATATATGCACATGAGAGGGGGCATCCTCCCTGAGGCTCGTGGCAGTGTTCCATTGGTCATTATACAAAATACATTTTCACTTCTCCAAGTGGGGAGTGATCCTGGATGCCAGCGCCATCTTGCAATGGCTTCAGATCATTCAATCTCATATCCACAACAGGAGCAGTGGTTACATGAGGGATCTTGACATCCAAGACAGACTACTAAGCCTACTTTCACTCGCGTTTTTTTATTTTTATTTGTGAGATCCGTTCAGGGCTCTCACAAGCCGTCCAAAATGGATCAGTTTTGCCCTAATGCATTCTGAATGGAAAAGGATCCGCTCAGAATGCATCAGTTTGCCTATGTTCAGTCACCATAACGCTTTAGAGGTGGACACCAAAACGCTCCTTTTGGTGTCCGTCTGACGAAACTGAGCCAAACGGATCCGTCCTGGCAAACAATGTAAGTCAATGGGGACAGATCAGTTTTCTCTGACACAATCTGTCACAATAGAAAACCGGTCCGTCCGCTATTGACTTTCAATGGAGTTCATGACAGATCCGTCTTGGCTATGTTAAAGATAATACAAACGGATCTGTTCAGAACGGATGCAGGCGGTTGTATTATCTGAACTGAAGCGTTTTTGTAGATCCACGATGGATCCACTCAAAACGCAAGTGTGAAAGTGGCCTAACAGAGAGGATTGTTAGATTGCTAGAGAACCTGTTCTGTTACACGCTGATACAAGTAGCGGGCCCATGACAGAGTGGAGAGGGTGTTAGCAGTACGTTTGTGTTGACGTTTATTTTTCCCTTCTTCTGATTGATCTGTCACAAGAACAACCCCAAAATAATGGATCCTGTCTTTTGAGCATCCGCCTTCACACAGTCAGTATTTGGTCAGTAATTGGTAAGGCGGAAACAGGAGTGGGTCCAAAACAGAGATGACACGTGATGGGTTTATTTGCATGTCTTCTGTGTTTTGGACCCCTCCTGCTTTTGGCTTCCAACTCCTGATCAAATCCTGATGCAAAATACTGACCGTGTGATAGGGGCCTTATGGATGCATCAAAGACGGGATCCGTTGTGGTCTTCATTATTTCGGTTCTGCTGACAGATATGAAGGGTCAAATACATGGTGATGACAACATGGCCAAACACGGACACTAGTGGTGCGAAGGTGGCAAAAGCAAGACGAGGTAACATTAGAGATGTCGCGAACATCAAATTTTCCGTTCGCGAACGGCGAACGCAGATTTCTGCAAATGTTCACGAACGGGCAAACCTCCTTGACTTCAATAGGCAGGCGAATTTTAAAACCCACAGGGACTCTTTCTAGCCACAATAGTGATGGAAAAGTTGTTTAAAGGGGACTAACACCTGGACTGTGGCATGCCGGAGGGGGATCCATGGCAAAACTCCCATGGAAAATTACATAGTTGACGCAGAGTTGGATTTTAATCTATAAAGGGCATAAATCACCTAACAATCCTACATTTTTTTGAACAACGTGGTTTAAAACATCCAGTGTGTGTATACGATCAGGTATGATGTTGTATCGATCAGGTAGTGTAAGGGTTACGCCCGCTTCACAGACATTGACAGACCAAACTCCCCTTTTAATGCACCGCAAACAGTCCATTAGCCCAACTGCAAACTCCCCATTTGCACAAGGTTGGATACCAAGCTAGCCATGTCCCGTTGAGGTCATTGAAGGTTTCTTCCTCCACCCAGCCACGTACAACACCAAGGGTCCCCGAAAGGTGAATTGAATTGATTTTTCGAACGGGGAGATGGTTAAAAAAAACGCTGGCTCCCTCCCCTTTGTTTGAATCCACGGTCACTGCGTCTGCGCCGTGCAATTTACTGTCACACCCGATATGAGTGGTATTTTCTGTAGTACTATTCTCATCAGTTTTATCCCTGTTACGTCCCATATCAGGGATTGCCTTTTGTGAAAAAATTTTTAGGCCGGGTACCTTCGACTGCCTTCACAGTGACAGACCAAACTCTGATACACCAAACTGAATTGATTTTAGGAACCGGGAGATGGAAAAAGCAGCTTGGTCGGTCCTCTTACTCCCAAGTTGGGGCACTGCGCGTGCACGGAGCAATGTGCTGTGACACCCTATATGAGTGGTGTCTTAACTAGTTCTATTCCTATCAGTTTAATCCCTGTTACGTCCCCTATCCGGGGACGTGTGTCGAATTGATTAATCATTGTCGAATTAACGACATCCTGAAATAATTTTGTTCTGAGCTCTGTACTTGCTTTGTATTGGAATTGATGGGGAGTTTTTTAAATTGTCTGCATTATTTCTAATAAACTATTAAGAGATTTTATTATGATTATTTTATTTTATGTATTAAAAACCCATACAACCTTGAAAAAAAAGAAATAATGTTTTTTCCTCTGAAAAATTATCCAGCCGATCGCTTTTAGTCTGATCATAATGAAGCAACGGCCTTATCTGGGGTGTGGCAACATTGATAACACACTCATAGAGGTGATGATCGCTTCATTGTGATACGCAAGTCCCTTCACCACAACAAGGTACCGATCACGAAGGGGAATTGACACATGTATGTACCTTTTTTTTTTGTTTTGTTTTTGCAGCCACAGTGCAGCACTAGAGGCCAGAAAAATTAGGCATGTACACATGCCTGAAAAACATTGCAGCTTGAACCCTAGTTGGTGGCAGAGAATTCACAAAAGTCATCCAGTATGCAGACATTAAATACAGCATTTTGAGGCCAAGGCATGTCATCAGGCCTTTTGTTAGTCAAACGTATCCCCCACTGTCAGTCCCTTAGGGATCAATGCCTCATTCATCTTAATGAAGGTGAGGTAATCAACACTTTTTTGACCGAGGCAAATTCTTTTGTCAGTAACAATGCCTCCTGCTGCACTGAAGGTCCTTTCTGACAGGACACTTGAAGCGGGGCAGGCCAGACGTTCTATCACAAACTGGAATAGTTTAGGCCACAGGTCAAGCCTGCACACCCAGTAGTCAAGGGGTTCATCGCCCCTCAGAGTGTCAATATCTGCAGTTAAGGCGAGGTAGTCTGCTAACTGTCGGTCGAGTCGTTCTCTGAGGCTGGATCCCGAAGGGCTGTGGCGATGTGTAGGACTGAAAAAGCTCTGTATGTCCTCCATCAACAACACATCTGTAAAGCGCCCTGTCCTTGCCGCCGTGGTCGTGGTAGGGGGAGGATTACTTTCCCCTCTTCCCCTGTTAGATTCCTGTTGTGCTGTGACATCCCCCTTATAAGCTGTGTAAAGCATATGTTTTAGTTTGGTTTTAAACTGCTGCATCCTTTCTGACTTTCGGTAATTTGGTAACATTTCCACCACTCTCTGCTTATACCGGGAGTCTAGTAGCGTGGCCACCCAGTACAAGTCCTTCTCCTTCATCCTTTTTATACGAGGGTCCCTCAACAGACATGACAGCATGAAAGATCCCATTTGCACAAGGTTGGATGCCGAGCTACTCATTTCCCGTTCCTCGTCCTCACTGATGTCATTGACGGTCTGTTCTTCCCCCCAGCCACGTACAACACCACGGGTCCCAGATAGGTGACAACAACGAGCACCCTGGGATGCCTGCTGTGGTTGGTCTTCCTCCTCCTCAAAGCCAAATTCCTCCTCTGACTCCACTTCCTCATACTCCTCTTCCAGCATTGCCGCAGGTCCGGCAAGCGATGATGACCAGGCTATTTCTGGTGGTGATGGTGACCACAACTCTTCCTTTTCCTCTTCACGCTCATCTACAGCCTGATCCAGCACTCTTCGCAGGGCACGCTCCAGGAAGAAAACAAATGGGATGAGGTCGCTGATGGTGCCTTCAGTGCGACTAACTAGGTTTGTCGCCTCAAAAGAACGCATGAGCCTACAGGCATTGCGCATGAGCATCCAGTAACGTGGCAAAAAAATTCCCAGCTCCGCAGAGGCTGTCCTAGCACCCCGGTCATACAAGTACTCGTTGACGGCTTTTTCTTGTTGGAGCAGGCGGTCCAACATTATGAGTGTTGAATTCCAACGTGACGGGCTGTCGCAAATCAAGCGCCTCACTGGCATGTTGTTTCAGCGCTGAATGTCTGAAAAGTGCGCCATGGCCGTGTAGGAACGCCTGAAATGGCCACACGCCTTCCTGGCCTGCTTGAGGACGTCCTGTAAGCCTGGGTACTTAGAAACAAAGCGTTGTACGATGAGATTCAACACATGTGCCATGCACGGCACATGTGACATCTTGCCCAAATTCAATGCCGCCAACAAATTGCTTCCATAGTCACACACCACTTTACCGATCTCCAGTTGGTGCGGGGTCAGCCACTGATCCACCTGTGCGTTCAGGGCGAACAGGAGTGCTGGTCCGTTGTGGCTCTCTGCTTTCAGGCAAGTCAACCCCAAGACAGTGTGACACTGTTGTATCCAGGATGTGGAATAGCCCCTGGGGAGCTGGGGGGATTCAGTTGATGTGCAGCCAGACGCCGCAGCAGAAGAGGACTCAGCCGAGGAGGTTATGGAAGAGGATAGAGTAGGAGGAGTAGAGGAGGTGTCAGTAGGCCTGCCTGCAAGTCGTGGCGGTGTCACCAACTCCGCTGCAAAGCCACGCATTCCATGCTTGGCAGCCGTCAGCAGGTTGACCCAATGCGCAGTGTAGGTGATATACCTGCCCTGACCGTGCTTTGCAGAAAAGGTATCAGTGGTCAGATGGACTCTTGCCCCAACACTGTATGCCAGAGATGCCATGACTTCCTTTTCAATTACTGAGTAGAGGTTTGGGATTGCCTTATTTGAAAAAAATATTTGTCCGGGTACCTTCCACTCTGGTGTCCCAAAAGCGACAAATTTTTCGAAGGCCTCAGAATCCACCAGCTGGTATGGTAAAAGTTGGCGGGCTAAGAGTTCCGTCAAGCCAGCTGTCAGACGACGGGCAATGGGGTGACTCTGTGACATTGGCTTCTTACGCTCAAACATTTCCTTTACAGACACCTGACTGTGGGGAGATGAGATGGAACTGCTGAAGGTGAGAGGCGGAGTGGCGGGTGGTTGAGAGGGGGCAAGGAGGACAGCAGTGGTTGACGTGGCTGAAGATGCTGGACCAGGAGGAGGATTGGTGGCTTTGAGCTTGTGTGCTGCTTCTACTCGTCATCATGTGTTGATCCCATAGGCGTTTGTGATGTGCGATCATGCGCCTTCGCAAAGCAGTTGTACCTAGGTGGGTGTTGGATTTCCCACGACTCAGTTTCTTTTGGCACAGGTTGCAAATGGCATCGCTGTTGTCAGAGGCAGACACACACAAAAAATGCCACACTGCTGAGCTTTGCAATGACGGCATTCTGGTGGTGGCAACAGCATGCGTTGATTGGCGTGCTGTCTGGCTGACCCTGGGTGCCGATACATGCTGTCTGACTGTGCCACTAGCTCCTTGCGACGACCTCCCCCTGCTTCCAACTCGTCTCCTCCTTCTCTCTGTCTTCCCTTCTGAACTTTCCCCCTCTTCTTCTTCTCTTCGAGCAGGCACCCACGTGGCATCTACGGACACATCGTCATCATCAACCACTTCACTTGTATCTGACACCTCAGCAAAGGAAGCAGCGGTGGGTACAACATCATCATCATCACACTGTACATCCATGTGTGTAATGCTGCCTGACTGAGACATATCCCTGTTATCTACATCCTCTGGCAATAATGGTTGCGCATCACTAATTTCATCCAACTGATGTGTAAATAACTCCTCTGAGGGATCAAGTGAAGCGGCTGTGGTGGTAGTGGTGGTGGTGGCGGCGGGCGGGAGAGTGGTAACTTGAGAGCAGGTGACCAAAGCTGAGCTGGAGGAGGATGGTGCGTCAAGGTTCTTAGCGGAAGCTGTTGAAGATTGGGTGTCCTGTGTAAGCCAGTCAACTATTTTCTCCGAATTTTTTGGGTTCAGGGTATGTGGCCTCAGAACACTGGTCATTATTCCAGGGCCAGTGGAAATCACAGCACCACGACCACGACGGCCCCTTCGGGGTGGCCTGCCTCTGCCTGTCATTTTTTTTTTGTGGTACTATGCGTGCAAAGTACTGTACTGTGCCACCCTATATAAGTGGTGGGCAGTTGGCACAGTACAGGCTGTGTGGGCCTGACACACACGGGCTTGCAAATGTGATTCACAGAAAAATATTAAATATAATTTTTTTTATCTGCAAGGTATTTTCTGTCACACCCTGTATGAATGGTGTGCACACAGTGCTGTCTGTGACTGAGCCTGCAGCCTCTCACACACGGGCAGCCAGGCAACTGCAATAAATATATATATATATATATATATATATAATAATTTTAAAAAAGCAGACTGATGTACCAGCCCTGAAAAGGGCTTTTTGGGGTACTGTCAGGACGCTGTCCTTACAGCAGATGAGTCTGTGGACACAGAACAATGCCCTAGCTAACGCTTTCCCTATTTCAGCAGCAGCAGCACTGTCCCTCCTCTCACTGAGAATGCAGCTTCCGAATGAATCTAAAATGGATGCTGTCCTGGAGGTGGGAGGGTCTGGGAGGGAGGGTCTGCTGCTGATTGGCTGGAATGTGTCTGCTGACTGTGAGGTACAGGGTCAAAGTTTACTCAATGATGATGTATAGGGGGCGGACCGAACATTACATATGTTCTCCCGCCGCGGCGAACGCGAACAAGCGATGTTTGCCGGCGAATAGTTTGGGCCATCACTAGGTAACATAGTGGCCCTGTCCTGGTGTAGCAGCACACTGCAATCAGAACATTACTGCCAGAATTATCTAGTCTGATGCATCAGGGATCGGTGTGTGTACATCATGGCTGATCCAAGCCTGATTCATCTTTACAAAGGTTAATCTCTCTACATTTTGTGTTGAAAGGTGAGTTCTCTTTGGGGTAACGTTGCCCCCCGCCGCACTGAACACCCTCTCTGATGCCACACTGCTGGCTAGGCAGGAAAGCTTGTCCAGAGCAAACACGGCCAGTTGTCGCCCACGATTTAAGTCTGGCTGCCCAGTAGTCCAGGGGATCTGGGATTACAGGGTACAGTCCAAGTATGCCACCAGCTGCTGGTTCCAGGTCCTGCTGCTGCTGGGTGGTTTCTTCAGTAGGCAGGTGAAGAAAAGTGCTTATTTCCGGCTACTGTTAATCAATGTGTTTGTAAAATGAGTAAATGGCAATTTAATAAGGTATTCTCTTTTTTTAGCCAAGTCCTTTGTGCTGTCCCCACAGCAGTCCTGTCTATAAAATGGCTGCTGATGGAGGGTCATGTGAGCAGGCAAATTACACCTGCACTAAACTCTCAAAATTTCAAGTGCAGATGGCAGATATGGTGTATTTGGTGGAGAAGGCTGAGTGATGTGTCTGGAGTTATTTTTGCTTGGTCACATGACCCTCCATCAGCGACCATCTTATGGACAGATCTGTGTGGACAGCACAGAAGATTTGCCCAACAAGGGGACACAACTTATGAAATATAGCAAACGTCACATAAAATCAACAAAGGCTATATTAGTAAGTGTCATATAATCATCTTACATGCATATTGGTCAGCAATAACCAGAATGTGGCCAACCCCTTTATGTTGCTGCTGATGGAGCTGGTGCTCCTCCTGCCCCCCAGCAGTCATGGCAGTGGAGCGTGAGCTCAGAGGGTCCCCCGGCTCAGACCTTCGTGAGGATGGGCAATGGGGGCACATAGACAGAGATCAACCGACTACATAGAATGTCTCGATAGTAGTTACGTTTATCATTCCTCAGCAGGTGTAAAAAGGCCCCCATTTTGGCCTGGTAGTGAGGGACTAACATGGTGGAGAGCCAGTAGTCACCTCTTCCGAATGGTGATAATGAGGTTGTCTCTATGCAAGCAACTCTGCATGTATCTGGCCATTTGTACAAGGGAATCGGAGGGACTCCTGCCTCCATCTCCACTGCACACTTCTATTACGTCGTCTCTGTCCCACAACCCCAAATAATTATTTCATACCTTTACCTCCCCCCCCCCCCCCGTACCCGTCTGACACCCTCATCTCAGCTGAGGACTATGCCTCTTATCTCTAAACCATCGGCAGCGTTAGATGAAGCTCGGAGCCGCCGTCCTCTCAGCCTCTCTACGTTACTACTCGCTGCTCTTCCCACATAACCTGCTTTACCGCTGTCACTGAGGACAACCTTCCCGCCTTCTGCCCATCCCCCGTCACACTAATCACCGCTTTACCTCCCCGAGCCGGTCCTGCCTCCGATCACAATCTGTCCGACATTTCCGCCGTTCTCCAGCGTCGCCGGATCCGTTTTTTCTAATCTCCAAAGACTAAAATCTCATCTTTGAAATTCAGCCAATGATACAAGACTGAGACAAGGGAACTTATCTCCTGTCCACTGATTGTGGGGTCCATTCGCTGGGGGATGCACATACAGCTCAACTAACAATACAAACATTACAGGCTTACAGCTCTGCTACATACAGACTGGGATTCCACGCAGCACAGCAGCGTCTCACACACAGAGCAGAGAAACCTGGTCATGTGATCTACATGACTCCTCCCACCCCTGATCACATGGTCATGAAATCATCACAGGTCCTGTACCTTTTCTTGCAGCACAGCCTTACTCCTCCCACACCTAATCACATGGTCATGACATCATCACAGGTCCTGTACGTTCTGCAGAACAGCCTGACTCCTCCCATACACGGTCACATGTTTATGACATCAACACAGGTCCTGTACCTTCTCCTGCAGCATAAATTGACTCCGCCCACACCTGATCACATGGACATGACATCATCACAGGTCCTGTACCTTCTCCTGCAGCACAGCCTGGAGCCCGACTCCTGCATGGTGGTAGAAATTACAGCCCAGGAGGCTCCATAGTGAAGGGTTGTCAGAGGAGGACACGCCCGCCCCCAGGTAAGTGGAACACTCATCACATCCACACATATAAGGCTCCACAGCCACAGAGATACACAGCTCCATCCGCCCTTAAGGCCCAGTTCACACTGCAGTTATTTCCTTCAGTTACTGAGCCCAGACCAGCAGTGAAGCGACTCAGAGATCAGGTGTAATGGGAAGATCTGCACTTGTTCTGTGTTTTTCTCCCGCACCAGGTTTTGGCTCACAATAACTGATGGAAATAACTGATCAAATAACTGAAGTGTGAACTCAGCCTAATCTACAAACTCCAGAGAACATGAAGCAGGAGGTAAAGACGCAGCTTCTGGGGCAGGACACCAGCCTAAAGATAATAACATAACATACAAATCACAAGAGGTTGGTTCTCGTATACAATGCATTTCAAGGGCGGCCTTCCTCAGGTGCAACAAAAGCCAGGAGCAGGGGGTGTTATATAGAAGACATATCCAGGAGATCTCAGAGACGTGGACTGGAGCAGGGGGCGTTATATAGAAGACATATCCAGGAGATCTCAGAGACATGGACTGGAGGCAGGGGGCGTTATATAGAAGACATATCCAGGAGATCTCAGAGACAGTGGACTGAGGAGGGGGCGTTATATAGAAGACATATCCAGGAGATCTCAGAGACTGTGGACTGGAGCGAGGGGCGTTATATAGAAGGACATATCCAGGAGATCTCAGAGACTGTGGACTGGAGCAGGGGGCGTTATATAGAAGACATATCCAGGAGATCTCAGAGACGTGGACTGGAGTAGGGGGCGTTATATAGAAGACATATCCAGGAGATCTCAGAGACGTGGACTGGAGCAGGGGGCGTTATATAGAAGACATATCCAGGAGATCTCAGAGACATGGACTGGAGCAGGGGGCGTTATATAGAAGACATATCCAGGAGATCTCAGAGACATGGACTGGAGCAGGGGGACGGTATATAGAAGACATATCCAGGAGATCTCAGACGTGGACTGGAGCAGGGGGCGTTATATAGAAGACATATCCAGGAGATCTCATAGATGGGCACTGGAGCAGTGGGCGTTATATAGAAGACATATCCAGGAGATCTCAGAGACGTGGACTGGAGGAGGGGGCGTTATATAGAGGACATATCCAGGAGATCTCAGAGACGTGGACTGGAGAAGGGGACGTTATATAGAAGACATATCCAGGAGATCTCAGAGACATGGACTGGAGCAGGGGGCGTTATATAGAAGACATACAGGAGATCTCAGAGACATGGACTGGAGCAGGGGGCGTTATATAGAAGACATACAGGAGATCTCAGAGACGTGGACTGGAGGAGGGGGGCGTTATATAGAAGACATATCCAGGAGATCTCAGAGACGTGGACTGGACCATAGGGCGTTATATAGAAGACATATCCAGAAGGTCTCAGAGACGTGGACTGGAGGAGGGGAGGTTATATAGAAGACATATCCAGGAGATCTGAGACGTGGACTGGAGGAGGGGGTGTTATATAGAAGACATATCCAGGAGATCTGAGACGTGGACTGGAGGAGGGGGCGTTATAAAGAAGACATATCCAGGAGATCTGAGACGTGGACTGGAGGAGGGGGCGTTATATAGAAGACATATCCAGGAGATCTCAGAGACGTGGACTGGAGGAGGGGGCGTTATATAGAAGACATATCCAGGAGATCTCAGAGACGTGGACTGGAGCAGGAGGGCGTTATATAGAAGACATATCCAGGAGATCTCAGAGATGTGGACTGGAGCAGGGGGCGTTATATAGAAGACATATCCAGGAGATCTCAGAGACGTGGACTGGAGCAGGGGGCGTTATATAGAAGACATATCCAGGAGATCTCAGAGACGCAGACTGGAACAACCAAAACATAAGAATACCTACTTTTCTAACAATCACTAAAAACATGACTGGATAAAATGAGTGGCACTACAAGAAGAGGATCACACCCCCAAGGATATATAAATACAGGACACGAGGCTGAAGTTGGTTTCTTATTCAGAAGTTGCAGTGAGCGTCCTGAGGGGAAATCGGATGAAAGCGGCATTAAAATACAAAAGACGGGCACAAAATGGGCAGAAAAGTGTGATTTAAAGACTTAAAATGAATTCGGGCACTGATCTCACTAGGGGTGCACCGAAATTTCGGCGGCCGAAAATGCACCTAATCTGTTTCTGCCGATATTTTTACATATCGGCCGGAAATAGCGGGGAGGGACTGGGAGGAGGAGCTGGGGGCCGGTGCGTTCCCTGTGCTCCGGCCCCCAGCTCCAGTAGTTATAAAATGTGTGCAATTAATAAGCATTCTATTCATAAGGCCCCCTCTACATCCTACTCACATGCCTGCGCCGCCTCCTTCATTCAGAAAGTAGGCCGGGCACATGACGTCAGTCGTGACGCTGCCGCTCGTCTGCCCGGCCGGCCAGCACAGCCCTGTGAGTAGGATGTGGCTGTATTGAATGTTCTACAGCAGAGGGGGCCTCATGAATAGAATGCTTATTAATTGCACACATTTTATAACTACTGGAGCTGGGGGCCGGAGCACAGTGAACGCACCGGCCCCCAGCTCCTCCTCCCAGTCCCTCCCCGCTATTTTCTATTAATTATACAATGGGGGGGTCTGTGGATGGCACTGTTATGGGGTGGGTGGGGGTCTGTGGATGGCACTGTTATGGGGTGGGTGGGGGTCTGTGGATGGCACTGTTATGAGGTGGGGGGGTCTGTGGATGGCACTGTTATGAGGTGGGGGGGTCTGTGGATGGCACTGTTATGGGGTGGGTGGGGGTCTGTGGATGGCACTGTTATGGGGTGGGTGGGGGTCTGTGGATGGCACTGTTATGGGGTGGGTGGGGGTCTGTGGATGGCACTGTTATGAGGTGGGGGGGTATGTGGATGGCACTGTTATGAGGTGGGGGGGTATGTGGATGGCACTGTTATGAGGTGGGGGGTATGTGGATGGCACTGTTATGGGGTGGGGGGTCTTTTAAAAGTATTTGGGCAAAAAGGCAGTTTCGGTTTCGGTCAAGGGGTATCCTGAATTTTCGGTTTCGGACCAGAATTTTAATTTCGGTGCACCCCTAGATCTCACACTGGTGACATACAGAGGGTGGTGCCCGCACCATATGCAGGGGAGTTCAGCCCAAACAGGTTCTGGGCACAAGAACTGGCAGCAAAGCGGACAGACGGACACTGTCACTGATTTCGATAAGTAACTGGTGTTTTTAAAGGGTTAAATTAATATGGGCCGGGCTGAACTGAAATGTATATGATGTGGGGCATCACCCTCTGTGTGTTGGCAGTGTGAGATCAGTGGCCGACTTCATTTAACACTGTGGATGACACTGTTATGGGGGGGCGCTGTGGATGACACTGTTATGGGGGGGCGCTGTGGATGACACTGTTATGGGGGGGGCGCTGTGGATGACACTGTTATGGGGGGGGCGCTGTGGATGACACTGTTATGGGGGGGCGCTGTGGATGACACTGTTATGGGGGGGCGCTGTGGATGACACTGTTATGGGGGGGCGCTGTGGATGACACTGTTATGGGGGGGCGCTGTGGATGACACTGTTATGGGGGGGCGCTGTGGATGACACTGTTATGGGGGGGCGCTGTGGATGACACTGTTATGGGGGGGCGCTGTGGATGACACTGTTATGGGGGGGCGCTGTGGATGACACTGTTATGGGGGGGCGCTGTGGATGACACTGTTATGGGGGGGCGCTGTGGATGACACTGTTATGGGGGGGGCGCTGTGGATGACACTGTTATGGGGGGGGGCGCTGTGGATGACACTGTTATGGGGGGGGGCGCTGTGGATGACACTGTTATGGGGGGGGGCGCTGTGGATGACACTGTTATGGGGGGGGGCGCTGTGGATGACACTGTTATGGGGGGGGGCGCTGTGGATGACACTGTTATGGGGGGGGGCGCTGTGGATGACACTGTTATGGGGGGGGCGCTGTGGATGACACTGTTATGGGGGGGGCGCTGTGGATGACACTGTTATGGGGGGGGGGCGCTGTGGATGACACTGTTATGGGGGGGGGGCGCTGTGGATGACACTGTTATGGGGGGGGCGCTGTGGATGACACTGTTATGGGGGGGGGGGCGCTGTGGATGACACTGTTATGGGGGGGCGCTGTGGATGACACTGTTATGGGGGGGGGGGGGCGCTGTGAAGCCGGTAATTCTGCTTTATTAATAGCTCCAAAAAGCTATTAATAAATATAGAATTACTAATAACGGAGAAGAAGTGCGCAGGTCTCCAGTGTGAGGCGCTGACGAGACAGAAATCATAGCAGGTGAAAGCCGCATTAAAATACAAAAGACGGGCACAAAATGGGCAGAAAAGTGTGATTTAAAGACTGAAATGGATTCGGGCACTGATCTCACACCGGTGACATACAGAGGGTGGTGCCCGCACCATATGCAGGGGAGTTCAGCCCAAACAGGTTCTGGGCACAAGAACTGGCAGCAAAGTGGACAGACGGACACTGTCACTGATTTCAATAAGTAACTGTTGTTTTTAAAGGGTTAAATGAATATGGGCCGGTCTGAACTGAAATGTATATGATGTGGGGCATCACCCTCTGTGTGTTGGCAGTGTGAGATCAGTGGCCGGATTCATTTAACACCGTGGATGTCACTGTTATGGGGGGCGCTGTGGATGTCACTGTTATGGGGGGCCGCTGTGGATGACACTGTTATGGGGGGCGCTGTGGATGACACTGTTATGGGGGGGCCGCTGTGGATGACACTGTTATGGGGGGCCGCTGTGGATGACACTGTTATGGGGGGCCGCTGTGGATGTCACTGTTATGGGGGCGCTGTGGATGTCACTGTTATGGGGGCGCTGTGGATGTCACTGTTATGGGGGTGCTGTCGATGTCACTGTTATGGGGGGGGCGCTGTGGATGACACTGTTATGGGGGGGGCGCTGTGGATGACACTGTTATGGGGGGGCGCTGTGGATGTCACTGTTATGGGGGGGGCGCTGTGGATGTCACTGTTATGGGGGGGGGCGCTGTGGATGTCACTGTTATGGGGGGGGGTGCTGTGGATGACACTGTTATGGGGGGGGGTGCTGTGGATGACACTGTTATGGGGGGGGGCGCTGTGGATGACACTGTTATGGGGGGGGGGCGCTGTGGATGACACTGTTATGGGGGGGGCGCTGTGGATGACACTGTTATGGGGGGGGCGCTGTGGATGACACTGTTATGGGGGGGGCGCTGTGGATGACACTGTTATGGGGGGGGCGCTGTGGATGACACTGTTATGGGGGGGGCGCTGTGGATGACACTGTTATGGGGGAGGCGCTGTGGATGACACTGTTATGGGGGGGGCGCTGTGGATGACACTGTTATGGGGGGGGCGCTGTGGATGACACTGTTATGGGGGGGCGCTGTGGATGACACTGTTATGGGGGGGCGCTGTGGATGACACTGTTGTGGGGGGGGGGGGGGGGCGTTGTGAAGCCGGTAATTCTGCTCGTAGATGATAAATATGATATAACGGCTCCAAAAAGCTATTAATAAATATAGAATTGCTAATAACGGAGAAGAAGTGCGCAGGTCTCCAGTGTGAGGCGCTGACGAGACAGAAATCATAGAACGGCGAAAGGAAATTCACAAGTAAAGTGACTGAAATAAACAATAGTAAAATCACCAACCGATATGACAGACGTCTGTAGGGGATGTGTCCTCCCCGACGCGCGTTTCAGCTGCTGCCTTCATCTTGGGGTTGGTGCTGCTGTGTGTGAGAAGTCTTTTATATAAGTGTATAATATAATACTCACCACTTATTTATGTGGCGCATGCGCGTACAGGAAGGAAGGAAACCTTGTCCCCGGCGACAAGAGGACACGCAGGAAGCAGGCAGGCGAGTGGGACAGGAAGCGGTGGTCTCATGCTCACCACGCCAGCACAGGGGAGGAGGAGCCAGGCAGAGTGCAGCGCATGCACACATGATGAGGAGTATTAATGCTCCATACTGGAGAAGGGCAGAATGACCCGGGGAAACAGTGAGAGATTCTGGAATTCCTTGGATTTCTTCATTCAATCCCTCCGGTGTCAGAGTCCGCATCCTGACCCTCCAGAAGTCTTCTCCACCGATCAGCTGTGCAGACCCATCTCTACACCTGTAGGTATCAAACCGCCATCTTTATTATGTGTGATGGTGAAATGACGGACAAACTGCGGTTAGATTTCCCTGGATTAACCCCTTCTGAAAAAATGTTGAAAAATTCACTATTTTCAAAATGTTAATTTCTCAGCTTTTCCGGCAGATAGTGATACCTGGTAAACCAGTTATTACTCTACACCCCCATATGTCTGCTTTATGTTCCTCATTCTGTAAGTGTTGTTTTATTTTTTTAGAACAGGCTTAGAAGTTTAGAAACAATTCTTATAATTTTTACGCAAATTTCCCAAACCTGCTGTTTAAAGCGGTTCTCTGGGCTTTTATTATTGATGATCTATCCTCAAGATAGGTCATCAGTATCGGATTGGCGGGGATTCGACATCCGGCACCCCCACAGCTCAGCTGTATGAGGAGAAGGCGCGCGCCGTCTCCTGTCCTGCTCGCCGCTGTCATGTCTATGGCAAGCTGGAAGAGAGACGGGAGACGGCAGGCACGCACAGCGTGTACCTTCTCTTCATACAGCTGATCGACTGGGGGTGCCGGGTGTCGGACCCCCCGATCTGATATTGATGACCTCCGCTCACCTATGACCTTGATGCGCTGCTGGATCCTATAGTTCTCCCATGTGCCGGCACACTTACTTGCGCGTGTGTGTAGTAGGGATACAGGAACGGCGACTTCTGCTGTTCAGTGTCCGGAATGGTATGAAGGATACGTTTATTCCTCTCAATAGGTTGGTGCCGCAATTACACTCGATGGATTAATACCGCAGTTACACCAGACGCATTTCCAAACTGTACGTTTTGTTCCTCGGTGGTTGTAATAGTATAAAAATGAGGGACCAATCGCTCCTTATCCGGAGCTGCGCTGATACCAGAACCTGGGCCGGACCGCGTCAGGCTGTATTTGTAGTATTGTAGTCATTCACAATGCACACCCTGCGGTTTCTTCAGTTGTTCTATATACCAACAAATGAAACCTACAAATGATGTAGATTATAAAATCCAATATATAGAAAATACTAAACATCCAAGTTGTTCAACAAGTCATAAAACTGGGAATAAAGAAATATAGAATAAAATAGACACATGTAGTGTAAAAGGGCTAATGTGGTCTTCATTCCGGGGTGTTAGAATAAAATGCAGACAGACCTGCAGAGCGAACTATGTTTTTTATTCCCAGTTTTATGACTTGTTGATCAACTTATGTTTAGTATTTTATATATATTGGATTTTATGACATATCATGAAACTGCCTTGACCTCACACACGTTTCGATCCATATAAAAAGAGAGAACACAACATCTACACTTTATTATCTCCTCCGATGTCTCCTCTTATCTCCAGTTATTGTATTTTACATGAGATTTTGTAGGATTTTCCATCGTCTCATCTTCTTTCCATTCAGGTTCCTACAATATAGGATCTGCTCAGTGGATATCTTCTATATAAGATCCTTCTGATTGACCCATCAAGGATAGACAGGGACAAGATGGCGGAGAGGATAATAAATCTCACCCTAGAGATCCTCTTCCGGCTTACTGGAGAGGTGAGAGATTCTGATGATATCACATTACATCATCTTATCTATGTTACTAACAGATGGACATGACTGGAGAGGTGAGGGACTCTGAAGATGTATGGAGTGATAGTTATTACTGTGTCTCTCCATAACCAGGACTACACAGTAGTGAAGAAGACCTGTAGTGAGCGCTGTCAGGACCCTGTGTCTGAAGGATGGGGAAGAACCCTTAGCCCAATCATGGAGCCTCCACCTCACCCCCTGATACATGACGAAATCAATAGAGAGAAGATCCTAGAACTCACAAACAAGATGATTGAGCTGCTGACTGGAGAGGTGACACTGCTGGGACATTATACAGGAACGCTATGAAGGGATCTGGGTGATGACTGTATCATTGTGTTGTCAGGTTCCTATAAGGTGTCAGGATGTCACCGTCTATTTCTCCATGGAGGAGTGGGAGTATTTAGAAGGACACAAAGATCTGTACAAGGACGTCATGATGGAGGATCACCGGCCTCTCGTATCACCAGGTAATAGAAATGACTAAATACACACGTCCTCTCATTATCTGTATGTAAGGGATGAATTCAGTCCCTGGATGTGTTTCCTACTGTTGGAAATTGGCCACAACAACATAAAACTTCTTGAAGCAACTTCTTCTTCAGAAGATTCTTTTGTTTAAGCCTCATTCACACGTCAGTGATTTCCATCAGTGATTGTGAGCCAGAACCAGGATTTGAGCCTCCACAGACATAAGGTATAGGTGAAACTCTGTACCTGTTCTGTGTTTAGAGTCTCACCTGGTTCTGTCTTAAAATCTCTGATGGAAATCTGAAGAGCAGCAAGACATCATTGAAATCCATGTAAAATGTAGGCAGATTATGGCATAAGAGGTAAATGGAAGTGAATTACAGCCGTGGTAAAAGGCAGCGCCCTGTTATAAGTCCTGGACACCGTCCTTTATACCTCAGAGAGCAAAGGAATAATTAATATTTTATTCCAGTTTTCCGCAGTGTGTCGCTGTACGTAGATAGATTCCATCATTCTCATACGTAACCATAGATCTATACAAGTTACACCAACAACAACTGCTAATTGGATAATAGTTCCTTATCACAATCTCTTGTTGCATAAATAATTAGTTCTTGGGACCTTCCATTAATCCTCTCCAATTCAAGTACCAATCTCTATTTTTCTCTCCAAAGAGCCCCATGGTCCATAAAGCCAAGATTGGCTCTTTCATTTATCACCGGTCCAACACCAAGGATCGATCCTGATCATAAACCTGCAAATGTTTAGTTTTAATAGACAAATACATTGATCTTGGCCAAGGCTTCCACTTCTAGTGCAAATATTATCTACTTTCTGAAGGTCACCATTCCATCATAACATCTTTAATCGATTACTTAAAGGCCTCTATTTTCTCAGCAAAAGTAGTTAGTGCTAAAAGTACTCGGTATTCACTTCAAAATGGTGATTAACTCTTTAGCTAAGCTCCTTTTTGAGGTGTAAACACAAGGGGTCCTCTACTATTCTGAAATAAGCCTAAATTAGACATATTTCAGGCGCAGATGTCGGTGCAATGGGGGGGGGTCGGCAGGTCTACAATTGTCGACGTGGAGTGGGCGGGGAAGGGAACGGGCCGGCAAGCCTGTCTCATTTACCATTTTCTACAAATGTTTCAGGTCTAGAAAAAGGTCTAAATGTAAGATAACTTGGAAAGCCGTCTTACATTTAGAACTGGTGCTGGAAGCCCTGAAGTTATGGAGAGGCCTGCGCCTCTTCATAAAACTTCGGCGGAACCACTGCCAGTTTAGGGCTTTGTTAAGACCTGCGCCTAAAACACAGGTCTTAATAAATGTGCCCGAAGATGTATACCTAAGACAATATGGTTGACCATCCGTTCTAATCCTGATTCTGCAACACCTACAGTTAAGGAAGAGAGAACAACACCCGAGAGATGTCCCAGTCCTCTTCTTCCACAGGATAATTCAGAAGAACATTACTATGTCCTACAGTATGGTCAGGTAGTTGGAGATAAGGTCATCAAGATGGAGGATCACTGGCCTTGTACATCCCAAGGTAATAGACATGACTAAATACACACGTACTCTCATTATCTGTATGTAAGGAATGAATTCAGTCACTGGATGTGTTTCCTACAGTAAAGGAAGAGATAAGAACACCGGAGAGATGTCCTAGTCCTCTTCTTCCACAGGATGGTTCAGAAGAATTTCACAATGTCCCACAGGATGATCAGGTAGATGGAGATAAGGTCTCATTAAATATTCCTTATGATCTGTAGAAGGCTGTGAAGATCTTGTCTTCAGTCTTGTTTTATCCTTGTATAATGAGAAAGATGGAGATGGCAGGATTACAGCTGACCCTAGACATGACATGTTGTCTGGATCTTCTCACTATTTTCTGCCTGTATAGACTTTTAAAATGGCCTCCTCTGTCAACTGCTGCAGATCTTTTGTGGTTGCACAAGAGTGGCACAACAGTTTTCTGAGAAGTCTTATGCCGGGACCATGCAATACTACAAATGGTCAACCAAAGTTGTGCTTGGATTGTTAGCTTGAACATGAACATCGGGAGATGCATCATTATCTTCAAAGGTTTTGTAGTCTAGGCTGCAGTCTCCTGGTGTCTCCTTACTGTCAGAATGGCAGTAGCGAGATGATACCACGGATTCTATTCTAACACATGTAGATGCAAGTCCTCCTTCTTACTTGCATAGAGTATGATATAATATTCAGGGGTGTAGCTAAAGGCTCATGTGCCCTGGTGCAAGAGTTCAGCTTGGACCTCCCTTCCCTCAGTGCTTTGTGGCCAGGGGCAGGGAAGCACATAGCCTTTGTGCTGCCTGAGGTGAACATTTAAACTGCATCCCCTGCCCCTTGCCAAATTCTTGACCTTACACCTTCCCTCCAGCCATGTAACTTGACCTGTATGAACTTTCTATAGTATCGGTGTCTTCTTATGTGGCACAAGGGTCTTTGGGCCCCCTCAGGCTCCTAGGCCCAGTAGCGACTGCACCCCTTACAGCAGGGGTGGGGAACCTTTTTGCTGCCGAGGGCCATTTGGATATTTGTAACATAGTTTGGGGGGCCATACAAAATTCTCAACTTAAAAAATTTGACGGCTATATTTGGTCAAAGGAGTATGGAAAATGAAAGCGCAGCACACTAGCGTTAGGGTGCAAAATCAGGCCGATGCGAACCGTCACCAGGGTCCAATTCAATGGAGAAAAATACAAAAAGCCAGCAGCACTCCAGTACGATCAAAAAATAAACGTGGTTTATTCACCCAGTGTCAAATAGCTTGTTGAGGTCTTTCTCAAGCTATACAGACATGTGTTACAACAGTGATATATAAAGGTGTGGCAATTCATTACATTAAATCATCCAATTAAGATAAAAATAATCACAATTCATAAAAAATCCATCAATTAAATGAGTTCATATCAACCAGCAACAATGTGCAATTATGTCTAGTACAAATAAAGTGACAGTGCCTAGTGCAAAAATAAATTTTTCGCTTATATTATTAGGGGACACAGACCACGGGTTTAGCTGTTTTCTGCCACTAGGTGTCACGACCGCTATCCCAGTAGCAGTCGTGTCGCACCAGACAGAGGGGAAGGGGGACCCTTATCTACGGATGGGAAATAGAATGGTCACCCCTGACTAACCCTAAGCTGGCACCTGTCTGCCCTGATACCCTAGACGGGGTGTGAACCCGTGCGGCGAGCAGGATGCCTAAACCCTCAGTCACCCTAACAAGACTAGACTGGGGAAAGGCAGATGGGAACACTAGTCACCATCACTCACGTCTAGGAGAACAACAGGGGAAGACAGCAACAAACAAACAAACAATCTATAACATAGACTTATCCAGTCACGAGCAGAGAAGGTGATCCCAACAACGACAGTCCACGCCAGACCAGAGCTCCACAGCAATACCGTCAAACGATCTCCTCCAAAGGTCAGAATAGCACTGGAAGTAAGGACTATATCTGGCAATGACTGCAAGTGAAACTGAAACTAATATAGTAGCTGGGAGTGGCAGACAGGACTCACCTGAGAAGGATGCCTACAAACTCCCAGTCAGGACAAAAAGGTTCACAAGGCAAAACCCAGATGACATACCCTGAACCACGGAGCAAACTCACAAGCTATCGCGAGTAGCAAGTCGCTGCGACCTTCTCCTCCCAGACCTGTCTGGATCAGTCACAGTCGTGACACTATGAGGCGACACTAGGCTAAAAACTGTTAGCTCCTCCCCCGCCAGCTATACCCCCTCCGGCCAGGCGAGAACCTTTAGTTTTTAGCTTGGTGTCGTAGTTTTTATCTTTTAATTTTCATTTTATTTATTTTTCTTCTCTTTTAGGTTGGGGGTCCAGGGCTACCCCCACAAGAAGACAAAGCGGACCAGGAGGGCTTGACCCTCCTGCTGCCCCCAGCCATGGGACCACCTATTTCCGCCCTCCAACCCAGTCCCTGTCACTTGTGCCAGGGACTGAAGAGGTGGCACTGCTGGTACATAGTAGATCGGCGAAGAAAACAGATGAAGGCAGGTAAGTATGCCTGTCTGTGTATCTGGGCTGGACGCTCTATTTGCGATCTGGGACAGCTTGGGTACCTGAGGATCCTCTGCAGGGCACGCCGGCACGGGGGGGTTAACTACTCTGCGGCGGCTTCCTCTCTCCACCCAGCGTCTTGTCGGCAGCGGCGATACACTGCCGCCACCGCCGTCGTCTTTCCCCCCCTTCTCTTGTTCTGGCCGAGAGACATCTCCCGTTCACAGGAACGCGGGCCCGGCGCTTGAACATGCCGGCCGGCACCCCTTCACTTCCGGATCCCGCCAGCGCAGTAGCACGGCAGCAGGGGGAAGGGAGCTTCGCGCGTCTTCTTTATTATTCCGCCGGGCGGCTCGAGGGGTGGAGCCAAATTTTCCGCCATGCTTTCCCTCCTGCCTGCTCCAGCCGGATGTAATCGCTCCTGAGAGGAACGTCGCTCACCGCAGACTGCTGCCCTGTGCTCCTGGGGACACATTCAGCAAGGTATTGCTCCACTCTGGTAGGACAAGCGCTGCTACCCTCCTCTGTACCCTCTCTGGCCCCTGGCACAGGTCATGTCGGACCCAGCGGATCCCACGCTCCAAGTCCTTGGCAGGGCTACCCATTATGCCTGCACCTCATCCAACGTGAAGTTTCCTAGGGGCCAGACGAACCCCCTCTGTGCTTCATGCCAGACCACCCAGAGCGTGCCACCTCAGTCGCAGTCCACTGAGTTGCACCCTTCTGCTTCAAGTATGGAACCGGAATGGGCCAAATCTCTGTCCCGGGCAGTGACTGACCAATCTAAGATCTCCCAATCCACCCTTTCCTTAATGGGTCGCTTGGTGGAGACCTCGTCACCTGCGCAACCTGCTATCTCCCAGGGCGTTTCATCCAGGAGCAGACATCCCAGCAAGCGTCCAAGGCAGGAACGCCTCTTTTCCTCGGATGCATCGCCTTCTGCTCCTCCCCCCGGTTCGCTGTCCAGGGCTTCCTCGTTGGTTTGGGACCCTTCGTCCGGAGGAGAACTCGCCGAGTCGGACACGGTTCTGGATCCGGACCACTCGTCCTAGATGGCCGCCTTAGTGGACAGTCTAGTCTTGGCAATTCTGGACACTTTTCAACTTCAAGAGGAGGGCCCCTCTTCCAGTTACCAGAGAGTTACTTTCCTGCGTAACAAGCAGACTCCCAAGTCAGTCCCGGTACATGACGACTTTTCCGTTCTCACCGCTAAAGCATGGGAACAGCCAGGTTCACGTTTCCTGATCCCCAAGCGGCTGGATCTTCTTTATCCGTTCCCCCCGGATTGGGTGAGTAAGTGGTCTTCTCCTCCAAAGGTGGACCCGCCGGTGGCTCGCCTGGCTAAAAATACCGCTATTCCGGTCGTGGACGGCTCCTCTCTGCAGGACCCGGTGGACCGTGGGGTCGAATAGCTGGCAAAGTAGTTTTTTTTTCTGCCACCGGTTCGGCACTCCGTCCCATTTTTACTTCTGCGTCGGTGGCTAAGGCGGTTTCTGAATGGGCCCTGCGCTTGCATCAAGATTCGGACTCTGACCTTTCCCGCACAGAACTCCAGGCTCTGTGGCGGCCCAGATATCCCAGGCGAGGCGGCTCTGGACGCGGGCTCCATGGTCGCGCAGTCCTCCGCCTTTGCACTCTCCATTCGGCGGGAACTCTGGTTGAAGGCCTGGCAGACCGATTCTTCCTCCAAGCATTCCCTTCTCTCCCTTCCTTTCGCCGGGTCTCGTCTTTTTGGGCCCAAACTTGACGAGATCATTTCTGAGGCCATGGGTGGCAAAAGCACCCATCTTCCGCAGCCTAAACCCAAGCGTTCTTTCCGACCACATCCTTTCGCACCTCGACAGTCCCTTTGCCGCATGACTGGAACCCGCCCGGCGGCTCCCTCGACCGTGGGGCAGCCCCAGCCCGCCTGGCGTTCCGGAGCACAGCCTCAGCGCTCTTCCTCTGACAAGCAATCCCCTGCATAAGGGTGCGCCCCAACCTTCCTGGGTGGGGGGTCGGCTCCTTTATTTTCAGGAGGTTTGGCAGGCCCACATCTCAGATGCCTGGGCGTCGAGGTGGTCACTTCGGGCAAGTTGGAGCTCAAATCCATGCCTCCAAACCGTTTTTTTCTGTCCTGTCCCCCCAGGGACCCGTCTCGTGCGGGGGCCTTCTTCCAAGCGGTTCAAGATCTGCTGGTCAGGGGAGTGATTTTGCATGGATTCTAGTTGCTCTGAGAGCTTCCTTGGCGCAAGGGGAATGGTTAACTTCCGTGGATATCCAGGATGCTTACCTGCACATCCCCATCGCGATCGCCCACCAGCGTTTTTTGTGCTTCGCGATCCACTCGGACCACTACCAGTTTGTCGCCCTGCCATTCGGTCTGGCGACTGCGCCGAGGGTGTTCACCAAGGTGCTTGCTCCGCTTATGGGTCTTCTTTGCCCCAGGGGCATCACCTTGATTCCGTTCCTGGACGACATTCTCATCAAAGCGTCGTCGTTCTGGCAGTGCGAAGAGAGTCTGCAGATCATCTTGGACATCCTTTCCCGCTTTGGATGGCTAGTGAACCTTCGAAAATACTCCCTGGTCCCGTCCACTCAGATTCGGTTCCTCGGTATGCTGCTGGACTCTGTAACAGCTTGGGTGCGTCTTCCAGCGAACAAGGTGAAGGACCTTCGCAGCGCGGTGCTCCGTTTGCTTCGGCAGTGCACAGTCTCCATCCGGACTTGTATGCGGGTGTTGGGACTTATGGTGGCCTCGTTTTGAGGCGGTACCATTCGCTCAATTTCACACCCGGTCCCTTCAGCGGGCGATCCTCTCGACCTGGGACAAGTCCCAGGTGTCCTTGAATCGTTGGTTTTCCCTTCCTCAACAGGTTTGGTCGGACCTCCATTGGTGGCTCTCCCCAACTCACCTGGAGATGGGGGGAGTATTTCCTTCCGATCAGATGGATGGTCGTTACGACTGAGTCTTCGGCACTCGGACTGCTCAGGGCGTATGGTCTCCGTCGGAGTCCAGACTGTCCATCAATGTCTTGGAGCTTCGCGCAATTGTCTTCTCACTGCGCCATTGGTCTCCCCTTCTGCGGGACCTTCATGTCCGAGTCCAGTCGGACAATGCCACGGCGGTGGCGTATGTCAACCATCGGGGGGGACTCGCAGCTCGACCGTCATGTCGGAGGCGGCGAGGATTCTCAGGTGGGCGGAGGCCCATGTTCCGGCCCTGTCGGTGGTCCACATCCCCGGCGTTGTCAATAGGACGGCAGATTTCCTGAGCCGGTTGACGATAGACCCCGGGGAATGGTCTCTCCATCCGGAAGTTTTCGACACTCTGTCATCGCTTGGGGTGGCCGGACATGGATCTGATGGCCTCCGGCCTCAATCACAAGCTTCCATGCTACTTCACCCACGCAAGGGATCCCGCTGCTTGCGGAGTGGACGCGCTCATGGAGCTGTGGGATGTGTTCACATTCCTCTATGTCTTTCCGCCGCTGTCCCTCCTGCCTCGGATTCTCCGCAGGATCAAGTGGGAGGGCGTTCGGACCCTGCTGATCGCTTCAGACTGGCCGCGCCGGGCATGGTACATGGATCTTGTCCTCCTGTTAGGGGACGTTCCGTACCCGCTCCCTCTCAGACCCGATCTTCTGTCGCAAGGGCCCGTCTTCCACCCGAGTTTAGATACTCTTCGTTTGACGGCATGGCTCTTGAAACCTTCCTTTTGAAACAGCGGAGTTTTTCCAATGCAGTGGTTCGGACGCTCATTCGGGCCTAGGAAACCTACTTCTTGCAGGATATATTATAGGACCTGGAAGTCCTTCCTTCGTTTCTGTGAGGAGCGGGACCTATTTCCCAGATCCTTCTCCCTGACGGTCGTTTTGGCCTTCCTTCAGTCCGGACTGGAATTGGGCATGGCGCTAAGCTCCTTGAAGGGCCAGGTGTTGGCCCTTTCCATTTTCTTTCGGCGATCCTTGGCGGGACTGGGTCCTGTTAGGACCGACCTTCAGGGCGTTGCGCAACTCTGTTCCGCCGTACCTTCCTCCGCTTCATCCGTGGGATCTCAACTTGGTATTGGGAGTTCTGCAGGCTTCCCCTTTCGAACCCTTGCGGGAGGCTTCCCTCCGCCTGCTGTCCTGGAAAGTGGCCTTACTGGTGGCCATCACATCCATTTGGAGGGTTTCAGAATTGGCAGCTCTGTCCTCCCGTGAACCATTCCTGATCTTTCATCAGGACAAGGTGGTCCTCCGTCCGGTCTCTTCCTTTTTACCTAAGGTAGTGTCGGCTTTTCACCTCAATGAGGACATTGTACTTCCGTCCCTTTTTCCTGGGCTCTCCCATCCGCGGGAGGTGTTGTTGCTCCGCTTGGATGTGGTGCGGGCTCTGCGGATTTACCTTTTTGCGCACAGACGCCTTGTTCGTCCTTCTGGAGAGTTCTAGGAAGGGGTTGGCAGCTTCCAAGGTGACGATCTCCCGGTGGATTTGCTCCACTATTTTGGAATGTTACCGCGTTCGGGACAAGACACCCCCTCCGGGAATCACGGCCCATTCTACCAGATCACTTGGGTCCTCCTGGGCTCACTTCCACCAGGCGTCGGCGGCTCAGTTGTGTAAAGCCGCGACCTGGTCTTCCCTCCACACTTTTGCAAAGTTTTACCGGGTTCACACTCTCGCTTCTGCAGGCAGCGCTCTGGGCCGCCTGGTTTTGCAGGCCGTGGTGTGATGACTGTTATGAGGGTCTCTACCTTTTTCACTCTGTTTTGTGTTCCCTCCCCAAGGACTGCTTTAGGATGTCCCATGGTCTGTGTCCCCAATGATATAAGCGAGAAAACGAGATTTTGTGAAACTCACCTGTAAAATCCTGTTTCTCGCTTGATTCATTGGGGGACACAGCACCCACACCCGTTTGGGTCAGTTGACTGTGGAGTTAGTTGATGTGGTTATATCTTTCAGCTTCTCCTACTGATTTTGCACAAACTGAAGGCTCTCGCCTGGCCGGAGGGGGTATAGCTGGCGGGGGAGGAGCTAACATTTTTTAGCCTAGTGTCGCCTCCTAGTGGCAGCAAGCAGCTATAACTATGGTCTGTGTCCCCCCAATGAATCAAGCGAGAAACAGATTTTACAGGTTACAAGTTTCACAAAATCTCGTTTTTACATAAAAAATAAAAGTGCATAATCAGATATGATTGATAATTAAGAATTCACATGTTACCAATGTGTGATGTGTTAATTAAAACTTACAAAACCAGTGTTACATTAACGATCAGTCTCGATGGAGCACCACTGTCCCGGGAGCGTCCACACTCAGCTAATGCGCATGCGCGAGATCCAATTGATCTTGCGATATCTCAAGCGCAAATGGACTCTATAGGAACCTTATCAAAGATGGCTGATTCTGGAAGTAAATACATGTGCGCATGTCTGAGCATTAGTTACCATCCAAACCAGGGTCCTGTGATCACAGTCGCATGATCCCGATTGCAAAATGTAAACATGAACAATAATGCATTAAGGATCACAACGACTAACAGCGAGCCGGGACCGTGTCAACAGTCAACGATTCACTGCTAGAGATGTCGCGAACATAAAATTTTCCGTTCGCGAATGGCGGACGCAAATTTTCACTAATGTTCGCGAATGGGCGAACCGCCATAGATTTTAATAGGCAGGCGAATTTTAAAACCCACAAGGACTCTTTCTGGCCACAATCGTGATGGAAAAGTTGTTTCAAGGGGACTAACACCTGGACTGTGGCATGCCGGAGGGGGATCCATGGCAAAACTCCCATGGAAAATTACGTAGTTGACGCAGAGTCAGGTGATTTATGCCCTTTATGGATTAAAACCCAACATTCCTAAATTGTTTGGAAAACGTGCTTTCAAACATCAGGTATGATGTTGTATCGATCAGGTAGTGTAAGGGTTACGCCCGCTTTACAGTCACAGACCAAACTCCCTGTTTAACGCACCGCAAACAGTCCATTTGCACAAGGTTGGATACCAAGCTAGCCATGTCCCGTTCCTTGTCCTCACTGACGTCATTGAAGGTCTCTTCCTCCACCCAGCCACGTACAACACCAAGGGTCCCCGAAAGGTGACAACAAGCCCCCTGGGATGCCTGCTGTGGTTGGTCTTCCACCTCCTCAAAGCCACCTTCCTCCTCTGACTCCTCTTCTTCAGACTCCTCTCTCTGCGTTGCCGCAGTTCCAGCAATCGACGACGACTAGGCTGCTTCTGGTGGTGATGGTCACCACAACTCTTCCTCTTCATGCTCATCTATGGCCTGATCCAGCACTCTTCGCAGGGCACGCCCCAGAAAAAACGCATATGGGATGAGGTCGATGATGTTGCCTTTGGGTTTGACTGACCAAGTTTGTCACCTCCGCAAAAGGGCGCATGAGCCTACAGCCATTGTGCATGGGCGTTCAGTTGCGCGGCCAAAAAATACCCAGCTCCGCAGAGGCTGTCCTCTTATTTATTTTTTTATCAGGGGCCGGTGTATGGAATTGATTTTAGGAACCGGGAGATGGAAAAAGATGCATGGTCGGTCCTCTTACTTCCAATTTGGTACACAGCGCGTACGCCTTGCAATTTACTGTGCCACCAGATATGAGTGGTGTGTTTAAGTAGTACTATTCCTATCGGGGGACGTGTATGGAATAGATTTTTGACAACCGCAAAGAGTTGTCAATAGTTGACACACTCATGACATAAATTGTATTCCTCTATGCGTCAATCTTGGTGTAGTGATGACTGTGCTCGTGCGCAGGTTTGGGAGATTGCAGGCGATGGGGTTTTTTCAAAGCCTATGGTCGTGCTGAGGTATTTCAGTGACAGTTAAGTGAACCAGAAAACAATGATTCTGCAGTGTGGGCCCATTGTTGGCCTAGTAGGCTTTAATGATCACCTTAGATGATCAGAAAGAAAATTAATGTTTTTTTCTATGCAAAATTATCCAGCCGATCGCTTTTGGTCTGTTCACAATAAAGCAACAACCTTATCATCTGGGGTGTGCCACCATTGCCATTGCCTCCCCCTGCTTCCAACTCGCCTCCTCCTTCTCTCGGTCTCCCCTTCTGAACTTTTTCCCCCTCTTCTTCTCTTCGAGCAGGCACCCACGTGGCATCCACGGACACATCGTCATCATCAACCACTTCACTTGTATCTGACACCTCAGCAAAGGAAGCAGCAGCGGGTACAACATCATCATCATCATCACACTGTACGTCCATGTGTGTAATGCTGCCTGACTGAGACATGTCCCTGTTATCTAAATCCCCTGGCAATAATGGTTGCGCATCACTAATTTCATACAACTGATGTGTAAATAACTCTGAGGGATCAAGTGAAGCGGCGGTGGTGGTGGTAGTGGTGGTGGTGGTTGCGGCGGGCGGGAGAGTGGTAACTTGAGAGCAGGTGACCAAAGCTGAGCTGGAGGAGGATGGTGCGTCAAGGTTCTTAGTGGAAGCTGTTGAAGATTGGGTGTCCTGTGTAATCCAGTCAACTATTTTCTCCGAATTTTTTGGGTTCAGGGTACGTGGCCTCTGAACACTGGGCATTATACCAGGGCCAGTGCAAATCACAGCACCACGACCACGACGGCCCCTGCAGGGTGGCCAGCCTCTGCCTGTAATTTTATTTTTTTATGTGAAGTGGTACTATGCGTGCAAGGTACTGTGCCAACCTATATAAGTGGTGGGCGGTGGGCATAGTACAGTATGTGTGGGCCTGACACACACAGACTTGCAAATGTGATTATATCACAGAAAATTTTTAAATAGATTTTTTTTTAATCTGCAAGGTATTTGAGTGAATGACACCCTGTAACGGTATGAGTGGAGGCCTAGCCACTAGCCAGTATACAGTCTGTGTGGGCCTGACACACACGGGCTTGCAAATGTGATTGTCACAGAAAAATATTAAATATCATATTTTTTTTTTATCTGCGAGGTATTTTTTGTCATACCCTGTATGAATGGTGTGCACGTGCTGTCTGTGACTGAGCCTGCAACCTCTCACACACGGGCAGCCAGGCAACTGCAATATATATATATATAAGCACACTGATGTACCAGCCCTGAAAAGGGCTTTTTGGGGTGCTGTCAGGACGCTGTCCTTACAGCAGATGAGTCTGTGGACACAGAACACTGCCCTAGCTAACGCTTTCCCTATTGAATCAGCAGCAGCACTGTCCCTCCTCTCACTGAGAATGCAGCTTCCGAATGAATCTAAAATGGATGCTGTCCTGGAGGGAGGGTCTGCTGCTGATTGGCTGGAATGTGTCTGCTGACTGTGAGGTACAGGGTCAAAGTTTACTCAATGATGATGTATAGGGGGCGGACTGAACATCGCATATGTTCGCCCACAGTGGCGAACGCGAACAAGCTATGTTCGCCGGGAACTATTCGCCGGCGAATAGTTTGGGACATCACTAATATATTTATGTGATCCTGGGGCTATAGTTTAAAAGGCTTGTGCCAGTAAGCCGGCGTGTCTTTTTCTGAAAGGGGGCCACATCGTGCCATGTATTTGGAGGGACCTGGAAACTGCCCCCACGTGACCACAAGCAAGGACTATTCCACCATCATGTAGTAAAGTTAAGGCACACCGTTTTCAGTGTTGTAATCTCAAAAGGATTTATTCATTCAAATTATATAGTAGTTTCATCCATTTGCCCAATATTTGTATTAGTGAGTGTGAACAGTATTCTTAGACCGGATGTTTCGGTCACATAGGACCTTTATCTGCGGTCACATTTTTTATTTTTTTTAATAAATTCTTTATTTAAGTAAATACAAAAGTCCAAATATGCATTAGTAAAGTCATACAATACAATCCTTGTATCAGAAATATATCACAACAATGTTATTACATCATACATCAATTCCCATAATAACATCTTATGGCACTTATGGTATAATGGAAGGAACCTCGCCCGAGCAAGGACCCTTTTTAACTGGCCCATAACCAACTCAGGCTAAGAAAAGAAAAACCAGGTAAGGACATAATCCTAGCCTTAAAACAAAATTACCAGTATGAGTAAAGTGCATAAATGGACACAGACTAGGAAGAGCCACCTTAGACAATAACAACAGGAGGAGGATGACAATACACACAAACAATAGACATTAAGGGGGGGGTACTACATATGGGGTAAATAAAAAGTATCAAGTGGAATCCACCGCTTAGACCAGAAGGTCCTGAGACTCCTGAAAAGAAAACCAGGGGGCCCATAAATCAAGAAAGGCTTTATGTTTGGCTCTCAGCTGTGAGGCAAGTTCCTCCATTCTCCGGATCTCCTCCACCTTTTGGATCCAAAAACTGATAGTTGGAGGCACCGAGAGCTTCCATCTCGCGGGGATACAAGACCTAGCCGCTATTACCAGGGAGCACAGACAGGACTTCCGGAGCACACTCATTGGCAGATCCGAGAGAAATAATAAAAAGAAACCAGGGGTATATGGGATCGTAAATCGGAAAATTGAAGACAAGGTCTTATGGACCAACTGCCAAAAAGGACAAATTTTTGGGCACTCCCAGAAAATGTGTAACATGGAGCCCATACCGGAGTCACAGCGCCAGCAATTAGGAGACGCAGATGGGAACATTTTCTGCAATCTGGTTGGAACATAGTACCACCTGGACATTATCTTGTAGCCCGCCTCTTGGAACCTACTCGCTATGGATGACCTGTACAGCAGAACGAAGAGTTTTAACCAGTGGTCGGGGGGGATGTTGACTCCTAGGTCTTGTGACCGTTTAGCCACAAACGGTGGAAGGTAGTCCTGACGAGGGGCTATCAAAGACTGATAACATTCAGAAAGGGAATGTCTATAGGCGCCTACCCCAACACAAATTTTTTCAAACGATGTGAGAGCCCTGTCATATCCCGTGGAGGTCGGAATAGAAGAAAGAGAGTGCGTCAATTGCCTAGCTTTTCAGAAGCCCAAAGAGCAGGGATCTGTTATACTTAGGAACTCGTCATAAGTGCGCCATCTGCCTGAGGTTCGGAAGAAGGGAGCTCGGGACCTACCATTAGTTCTCCACTGCAGGAACGGACCGCCCTTGCATCCCGCTGGGAAAGTGGGATTCCCCAAGATGGGAAATAAAGGTGAGGGGGAGGTGGAACTGTGAGATAGTGGGTCCAATTGTGTGATGGTTAGCTAGGGCTGAAGGTAGTTTAAAAGTCACCCAGGGTAGAGACTCTAATGGGTAGTTCGAGCATAGTTGTTCAATTGATACCCACTGCTTGAGCTGTGAATGCCTACACCAATCCACTATCCTCTGGAGCAGGGAAGCTGAGTGGTATTTACGTAAGTCAGGTACTCCTAGCCCTCCTTTGTCCCTCGGTATGTGTAAGAGAGATCTGGCAAGTCTCGGGCTACCCTTTGCCCAAATAAACCTAAATATGTCTCCATGCATCTTGTTAAAGAAGCTAGCGGGTAGTTTGATGGGAAGGGTCTGAAAGAGGTACAACACT